>NC_134878.1:27762868-27767868 GCF_041734735.1 Babylonia areolata
CACCCGGGATTGGGGTTTATCACTTAATCAGAAAGACTAGCAGCACCCTTGCCAACAGCCGTTAACCTGATTTCAAGGGGTTGTTCTTCTCCCTTTCAAGACACGTGGGGTTGTCTGGGTGCCAGCGATTTCCTGCTTGAAACAAACAGGTGTGTTGAGGGCAGTGCAGTGGTGTGATGTGTGAACTACCGGGTGTACAACAAGGCAGCGGGTGGGGAGATAGGACAGAGAAAAGCGTCATGTTCTGAGGAAAGACCCTTACGGGTATATATATATATATATATTGAGAGAGACAGTGATGAATTGATTCATTGATATGCACACACACACACACACACACACACACACACACACACACACACGCACACACACACTGTGGAGTTGTGCTGTGGGTGATGTTTTAGGCGCAGCATGGGTTGTGGCATGCCAGGGCCTGCTGGGTATAGTTACCATGCGTACAGCATATAAAGAAACGTACGTCTCCACGACAGCACACTCTGCTACAGCACAGCACACCACATGGTACCTTTCCATCACCAGTTCCCCACCCCCCCACCCCTTCACCCCACCACGCCCCCATGTCTTCCAGGTGGGAGGCTGCAGTCAGGACGCGGACGTTCACCTGCCCACCCTCCTCTTCCACCCCCGCCGCGACAATTGCATGGTCTTCACCGTCAGGCAGCGACACCTGGCGGACAGCACCAGCAGCTGGGTGGACGTGTTTACCTCCCCTCCCGCCGACCAGCAGAGGGCGCCCTCACAGATGACGTCAGTGTCAGCAGTGACCGCCACCAGGTGGGGCGTTTATCAGTCAGGCAGGGTTGGGTGTTGGGGTGGGGGGGGGGGAGAGATAACGATAGCGATTTTGATTCAGATACAGGCCAAAGCCCCTCACTGAAGGATAAATAAAACTGACATGACACACGATGAATCAACACAAACTAACCAAAAACAGCTAACACAAATGTTCGCAACATTCACGACATAACATTTCGCAATCTCTTCAATGCTTCAAGTGCATATTATATGGCCAAGTTATACAGAGTAGACTCATGTCTTGACAACATGAGCAAATTGAACCTAAATTAGATGGGGGTGGAGAGAGAGAGAGAGAGAGAGAAAGGGGTGGGTGTAGACAGACAGAGGGAATGGGAGAGAGTAGGAGCAGATATACCGGCAGACAGACAGACAGAGGGGGAGGACAGACAGACAAACAGACAGACAGACAGGCCGGTGACAGCCCGCTGTATGCCCTGCCCCGCTGTGTGACAGCCGGGGGGATCCACAGCCGGAGCAGGCCCGGCGCCGCTCCACCAACCACGTGGGCAAGCTGATGCTGAAGTTGCCATGGCCACGGACTGAGCAACAGCTGCAGGAGGAGAGACTCATCAAGTTCGCTGCATTGTCTCCCTTTACCCAGGGTAACCCACCAACCCCCTTCTGCTCACTTTGTGTGTGTGTGTGTGTATGTATGTATGAGTGAGTGAGTGTGTGTGTGTATGTGTTTGTATGTGAGTGTTTGTGTGTGTGTATGAGTGTGTGTGTGTGTGTGCGTGCGTGTGTATGTGCGTCTTTGTGTCTGTGCGTGTGTTTGTGTTTGTATATGTGTGTGAGTGTATGTATATGTGTCAATACAATACAGTACAATGGAGTACCGAATTATACATCTTAATTAAGCAATTTATATGGTTCACAAGAATTGACCCACTGTTCAGGGGATCTAACCACATCAGTATTAGCAATTTGTTGATATGGAGTTGCTTCCCTTCGTTGGTGTCGGGACTACTTTGTTGCACTCGGTCTTTCTTTCTTTCCCAACTTTTATACGTTTACTCATCTCGACAGTAGTCATGGCAGCAGCAGCAGCAACAGTAAGAACGGCAAACACCGTCTGTGTCTGTGTGTGTGTGTGTGTGTGTGTGTGACCAGCACAATAACGCTGCCCATACCTCCCCCACAGACCAAAAGACCGGCATCCTGGAGGCCATGTCTGTGTTGTCTGTGTATGTCTGTGTGGTCTGTGTGTGTGACCAGCACAATAACGCTGCCCATACCTCCCCCACAGACCAGAAGACCGGCATCCTGCAGGCGGTGTCATGGGGACTGGGGTCAGACTGGACCAAGGTGGCCATCAGACTGGGGGCGGGGCCTGCCCTCATCACCTCACTGTCTGAGGACTCCTCGCTGACTGAGGGGCAGAGGGCCCTGCAGGTCGGTTCTGTGTGTGTGTGTGTGTGTTGGGGGGTGGGGGGTGTGGGTGTCTGTGTGTATGTCTGTGAGTGTGTGTGTGTTGGGGGGGGGGTGGGGGTGTCTGTGTGTATGTCTGTGAGTGTGTGTGTGTTGGGGGGTGGGGGGTGGGGTTGTCTGTGTGTATGTCTGTGAGTGTGTGTGTGTGTTGGGGGGTGGGGGGTGGGGGTGTCTGTATGTCTGTGAGTGTGTGTGTGTTGGGGGGTTGGAGGTGTGGGTGTCTGTGTGTATGTCTGTGAGTGTGTGTGTGTGTTGGGGGTGGGGGGTGTGGGTGTCTGTGTGTATGTCTGTGAGTGTGTGTGTTGGGGGGTGGGGGTGTCTGTGTGTATGTCTGTGAGTGTTTGTGTGTGTTGGGGGTAGGGGTGTGTGGGTGTCTGTGTGTATGTCTGTGTGTGTCTCAGTGTTTGTGTGTGTCTGTGTCTGTGCGTCTGTATGTATGTATATCTGTACGTATGTCTGTGTGTGTGTGTCTGTGTGTGCGTGTGTCTGTGTTTGTATGTCTGTGTGTGTCTCAGTGTTTGTGTGTCTGTGTCTGTGTTTGCGTGTCTGTATGTATGTATGTCTGTATGTATGTCTGTGTGCGTACGTGTGTCTGGTGTGTGAAATTGTGTGCATGTGTGTTTGTTAATGACTCCTTTCTTTGATTTACCTCTTTAAAAATCTATCTTTATATTTCTGTAATACGTAATAATCAATATTGTCATATCAGAGCAGTAACGTGCAGGCCTACTTTTATATTCAATATTTCAAGACGGATATTTTACACGACATGAAGAAAAACTCCACGAAATATAAATGAACACTGTGCGAAAGACATGGAAACCAAGCCACCGCTATACCGGGCAATACAGTTCATGTCACGGGATAACACAACACAGAAACGTTGGTTGTCTCCATGATTTGGGGCACAATGGAGGCAGGCCTGTCCGTCACAAACAAGGTGATCACAGTCCCCACGTGGAAGCAGGGGCCCAGCGGGTCCAGTCCCACGAAGGGACCGGGATTGTTCTGCCGGCTCCTCTGCACCTGGCGTGCTGGGCTGGGTGCTTGTCCTTCAGTCGGATGAGACGATCAGCACAGGTCCAGTCTGCAGCATGCTGACTCCCCCACGGCAACCAAGGGTTTGTCTTTGGCAAAACGCAATATTAAAGATAACTTTATTGTAAAAACAAGGAGACATGCGCTTGTGGACAGGAAATCTGAAACAAACAAAAAAAGGTGGCGCTGCGGTGTGGTGATGCGTTCTCCGCATGGAGAGGGCCCTGAATTTGACGCAGAGAAATCTGCAGTGACAAAAACAGAACACTGTACAATACAGCACAACACAACACAACACAACACAACACAACACAACACAACACAACAATCCATTATTCTCCACCCTGCCTCTTCGAGCGAGACGCTGTCGCTGAAAATTATAAACAGCGTTAAATCAGTTTAACGTAGGCAAACACAAATGGGATAGATATAAAGATGGAATTGTGATGATTCTGCCAGTCTATAATACTTGCAGTTTACTGATCCGACAAAAGAGATATTTAATTAAATACGCTGTGTCACAAACACAAGTTTCCACTCACCCAATGGCGTACAGCGACACTAGTTGTGGAGTGGTTGTGTGACGAGAAGGACAAAATGCCGGGGGTCACTGTGCACGTGGGGGGGTGCAGGTGCTGGATCAGTGGCGGACCACGCGGAGTGCCCGGCAGGACAGGGGGGTGTCGGAACTACTGGTCAGTCTGCAGATAGCGGGACGGGCAGACCTCGTCAGTGTCGTCATCAACAGACTGCGTCACTGGTCAGTGGGGGGTGGGAGGGGAGAATGTGAATGGTGGTGTTGGTGTTGGTGGTGTCTTTGTGTTTGTCTGTCTGTCTCTCTGCCTCTGTGTGTGTGTGTGTGTGTGTGTGTGTGTGTGTGTATGTGTGTGTCTGTCTGATTGTCTGTGTTTGTAGGGGTGATGGAGGTGTATGTAGGTGTGTGTGTTTCTATGTGTGTGTGTGTGTGCGTGCGCGCGTCTGTATATGTGTGTGTGAGTTGTGTGTTGTGAGAGAGAGAGAGAGATCGGGAAACTGAGAGAGAGAGAGTGTGTGTGTGTACAAGTGCATGCACCTTTGTGTGTGTTTCTGGGGGAGTGGGTATGGACGTGATGAGAGGGAGGGGGAGTGCTGTTTATACCTGTCATGTTCCGTTTTCTGTCTCTCTGTCTGTCTGTATGTCTGTCTCTCTGTCTGCATCCCTGTCTCTCTTTACCACCATCTCTCTGTCTCTCTCTTTCTCTCTCTCAATTTGTCCCTTTTTGTCTCTTTCTCTCTATGTTTCCCACAGTTCACGCTGCACACACACACACACACACACACACACATAGAGGTTCAGATTCAGATGATTTATTCATTTAAGGCCACAACCCCATATGAACAAGGGGCGTGACAGATTTTGCAAATATCACTGTAACTGATAACGTCTGCACTACTGCTTTTGCATCCCAGGAACTTAGTGAAATTAAGACAATGCCGTCTCTCTAAACTTAAAAGCTCTATATAGATGTAGCCGTGTTCCCGAGTGGTGTATTATTATGAAAGGGGACGGTACAAAAGAATTATTGATGATTTACTAAATAAAAGGATAGAAAATCTCCACGCGCAGGCCCAGGGACATATAGACGGCCGGTCACAAAAGGGTTTTTCTGTTGTTTTATTTACAATAGTTATGAGAAGATAAAGAGAGGAAGAAGAAGGGATAAGACAATGCAGCA
>NC_134878.1:27772868-27792868 GCF_041734735.1 Babylonia areolata
CTCTCTTCCACTCTCTCCCTCTCTCTCTCCCTCTCTCCCCCTCTCTCTCTCTCTTCCTCTCTCTCTCTCTCTCCCACTGTCTCCCTCTCTCTCCCTCTCTCTCTCTCCCCCCCTCTCTCTTTCTCTTGTCATCATTTACATCCCTCCCTCCTCCCTCAGACATCCCGGAGCCCATGAGTGGAGAGTTCCTACGAGAGCTGTGTCAGACCCTGGGGCCTCGCTTTGACCTGGCCGCTGACCTTGACCTTTCCAAACCGGAAGTGGAGACCATCATGGCCGATCCCCTGTTGACCTCGGACGAGGAGAAGATGTTCAAGGTCAGTGCGGCATTGTGGGAAGGGGTGTGGTGCATAGGGAATGGTTATTGGCTTATTTGGTGCTGGTGCTGGTGGGTTTGTTTTTTTTTTTCTCTACCCTAGGTATAAGTTGAGGGGAATGAGTCAGACAGTGTGTGTGTGTGTGTGTGTTGTGTGTGTGTGTGTGGTTACATGAAAATAGGATGGAACATGTTTACGTTTGTATCTACAAGGAAGAGCAAAATGCACGGATGGTGTATTACGGCATCCACTGGAAGGTTTACAATGGAACGTGTGTCCTGATTGATGTACAAATGAGGGACTCATATTGATATACAGCTTATGTACAGCTGACGGACTCATATTGATGTACAACTGACGGACTCATATTGATGTACAACTGACGGACTCATATTGATGCACAACTGACGGACTCATATTGATGTACAACTGACGGACTCATATTGATGCACAACTGACGGACTCACTGACAATGCCGTCAGTCACTGGTGACGTCATGCTGACAGTGTTGTGATGATGATGACGTCGACGAGGACGGCTAGTGGATGATGCAGCTGATGGTGACGACGACGACGATGATAATGACGATGTCTGCCGACAATGACGGAGAAGACCGCAATAAGGAGGACAAGGTGTGTTGACAGATGGTGATGACGATGACGATATCGAGCACAGTGTGTTGTCAGATGGTGGTGGTGATGACGATGGCGATAACGAGCACAGTGTGTTGTCAGATGGTGGTGGTGATGACGATGACGATAACGAGCACAGTGTGTTGTCAGATGGTGGTGGTGATGACGATGACGATAACGAGCACAGCGTGTTGACAGATGCTGATGGTGAGCCGAGACAAGGCGGAGAAAGCGGAGGACGGCCTGAGGAGACTTCTGCAGGCCACACGGCGGAGAGGACTGAGCACCGCCCAGAACTGGATCCTTCACACCTGCCGGAGATGGTGCGTCAGGCCGGCCACGGCTGTGTCTGTGGTGCTGGTGATGGTGGTGTTTGATGTCTTGGCTTCTGCTGGTATTGTGTCCTCGAGGGTCACACACACACACACACACACACACACACACACACACACACACACACACACACACACACACACACACACACACACACGCGCACACACACACGCACGCACGCACGCACGCATGCACCACACACACACACACACACACACACACACACACACACACACACACACGTTTTTCGGGATAGTCGGAGATGGTTTTTGGAATGGTGAACGTTGTTTAAAAAAACATAGTTGTGATTTGGGTGTTTGCGTGTGTGTGCGTCAAAAAGTAGTTTTGCAAAGAAAAAACTAATTCACTGATGATGATGGTGGTGGTGGTGGTGATGGTGATGATTAAGATGACGATGATGATGATGATTATGATTAAGATGACGATGATGATGATGATGGTGGTGACGATGTCAGGATGGTGCTGCACGGAGCGACAGACGACCAGTTCGCTCACGCCGTGGGAGAAATCCTGGACAGCGTCACAGACACTGCGGCGTGACGTGGACACCGTGACGTCACCTGGCCTGCCCTGACCTTGCTTCTGACCTCAACTTGTGCACAAGGTTTGGGCGTCACCTCTGAAGGACTGGGAACTCAGGACGTCAGTAACGTCAGGTGGATGCTTTCCTGATGACTTTGTTGTATTGGATTATGTTGGTTGTATGGGGGAAATCTTCCCCTGATGACGTCACCAGTGTCTGACGGAGAGGTGACATGGAAGAGACGTTTCCTGACGTCATTTCGAAAGAGTCGTGACCTTTCTGATGTCGTCATTTTGGTTGTAATTGGTGACGTGGACAGTCTCTGACGGCAGTGGGAGTGCACTGTGTAACAGTGTGCCACCTCTTTGTACGACTGATGATACAACATGCATCGCCATTGGTGTGTCCTTGTGTGGAAACCCCTAATGATGTATTCTTCAGTGTAAACCTACCTACATTGATGTGTCAAATATGTAAACCTACCTACATTGATGTGTCCGTGTGTGTAAACCTCTATTGATGTATCCTTAAATGTAAACCTGCCTACATTGATGTGTCCTTGTGTGAAACCCCTATTGATGTATCCTTAAATGTAAACCTGCCTACATTGATGTGTCCTTGTGTGTAAACCTCTGTTGACGTATCCTTAAATGTAAACCTACCTACATTGATGTGTCCTTATGTGTAAGCCTACCTGCATTGGTGTTTCCTGAAGTCTAAACTGAACGGAACTGTCCTTATGTGTTAACCTCATGTGTATGTCCTTATGTATAAACCTACTTCCATTGGCGTGTCCTTATGTGTGTGTCCTTATCTGTAAACCTCATTTGTGTGTCGTATGCACTGTCCCAATATAGCTCCCAAGTGCTGTGTGTGGAAATGTTCTTTGTCACAATTTTTTCGACAGTTTTTTGGTCTGTGTTTCATGTTCCCATTGAGTCTTTGATCTATGTTTTATGTTCCCATGGATTATTTGGTGTGTGTTTTATGTTCCCAATGACTCTTTGATGTATGTTTTATGTTCCCGTGGATTATTTGGTGTGTGATTTATGTTCCCATTGAATCTTTGATGTATGTTTTATGTTCCCGTGGATTATTTGGTGTGTGATTTATGTTCCCAATGAATCTTTGATGTATGTTTTATGTTCCCATGGATTATTTGGTGTGTGTTTTATGTTCCCAATGAATCTTTGATGTATGTTTTATGTTCCCATGGATTATTTGGTGTGTGATTTATGTTCCCAATGAATCTTTGATGTATGTTTTATGTTCCCATGGATTATTTGGTGTGTGTTTTATATTCCCATCGATTCTATCATAATTTTCACATTTCAGAATTGTTCGTCGTTGGGTTTGATTGTAAAGGGAAAAAAAAACAATAGGAATTGTTACAAGTTTTTTTACTGTTTTTAACTGTGTTTTGTTTGTTTTTGTTTTGTCATTTGGTTTACACGTTTGATGGCCCAGAGTTTCTAATGACTCCGGATGATTTCTGACTGCAGGAAAGACAAAGGTGAGGGAATAGTTTTGGGGATGAAATTCGATCTGCAGTTCCTTGTATTGCTTGATGGATTGCTTGATCTGTTCATATCTCCATACGTGAAGACTGCTTTCCTTGGCAGTGATAAAGGTTCTACATTGCTGCAGGAGGAAGGCGGCAGAATGGTTAAGACGCTCAGCTGCCAATACAGAGAGTCCGTGAGGGTGTGGGTTCGAATCCCGCTCTCGCCCTTTCTCCTAAGTTTGACTGGAAAATCAAACTGAGCGTCTAGTCTTTCGGATGAGACGATAAACCGAGGTCCCGTGTGCAGCACGCACTTGGCGCACTGAAAGAGAACCCATGGCAACGAGAGTGTTGTCCTCTGGCGAAATTACGTAAAATGAAATCCACTTTCATAGGTACACAAATATGTAAGCATGCACTCAAGGCCTGACTAAGCGCGTTGGGTTATGCTGCTGGTCAGGCATCTGCTCAACAGATGTGGTGTACCGTGTATGGATTTGTCCGAACGCAGTGACGCCTCCTTGAGAAAGTGAAACTGAAACTGAAACTGCTGCAGGGCCAGAATCAGTCTTTCAGAGCGCTTTGCTGATAGTTCTGCTTCCACTGCTGAATCTGTGTCTTCCGTCACTTCAGCTGATATCTTGTGGGGTGTGTTGTCGTCGTTGTTGTTGTTATTTTTCAAGTGTGAATATTGGATTTCACGTTTCTGACTACATCATTTGTGATGTCATGTCTTGACAGCAAAATAATTTCATGATTGTTGCTGATCTTTTTATCGTTAAACTGCTGGACTTTAAGTGTGTGTGTGTGTGTGGGGGGGGGTCTGTCTGTTTGTCTGCGTCTGTGTCTGTGTGTATCTATGTGTCTATTCATGTTGTTTTTTTATCACTGTGTGAAAATATATGCTGTACTTTTCAGTATTTTTAACTGTGATAATGTGGTGGTTTTTACAATATAGTGATTTTACATTCAGCTATGTGAGTACATTTTTATAGAAATATGGTGGTTTTAGATCATACTGCAGACACTTCGAAACCTCAAACTCTCCATGTATATGGAATGTAATGGTCTTTGACTTTGTTGTGTCAGGTTATCGTGTGATATCTAATGGTCTTTGACTCTGTTGTGTCAGGTTATCGTGTGATATCTAATGGTCTGTGACTCAGTTGTGTCTGGTTGCCATGTGATATCACTGGACCTGACCTGACTCATATCACTGACTTGTTTTTCTCTTCCTTCCTGCTCTACAGCTGGTTTTACGCCCCTAGAGATTATAGCAGTTTTATAGTTTGAAGGCGACACAATGGATATGTCAACTTTTTTGATAGATTATATATGATGTTTGACTGGTTACTGTTCTCTACGGATGTGATATTTCATATAGTGTGGACATGAATGGCTTTGTGTTTTCAGGTGGTGTATTATTGCAGGAGTATGGTATTTCCTTTGAAGTTAGTCTTTCGCCTTCAGTAGGGACGTCGTTTTTGTGGAGCTGAAACGTTATCATGATTATAAGCCTATAGTCACAGACATGTCAGGGCTTTGGATGGTCAGTGGCATTAGTTCTTTGATCGGTGAATGGCTTGTCTTGGCTTGTCTTGTGGTTTCACTGAGACATGACATATCAAAGTAACCCACTGTTGATCAGTAGTCACAGCGTTACACTCTGATGTTGTACAATAGAAACGGATCTTTGTGGTATGGTCACATTGTACAAAACAGTTAGTCACACAAGACAGTAAATATGTGACACTAAACAGTTATACAAAACAGTAGGTATGTGATACTAAACAGTTATACAAAACAGTAGGTATGTGACACTAAACAGTTATACAAAGCAGTTATACAAAACAATGTGACACTAAACAGTTTTACAAAACAATGTGATACTAAACAGTTATACAAAACAATGTGACAATAAACAGTTTTACAAAACAATGTAATACTTAACAGTTTTACAAAACAGTTATACAAAACAACGTGATATTAAACAGTTATACAAAACAACGTGATATTAAACAGTTATAAAAACAATGTGATACTAAACAGTTATACAAAACAACATGATACTAAACAGTTATACAAAACAATGTGACACTAAACAGTTTTACAAAACAATGTGATACTAAACAGTTTTACTAAACAGTTATACAAAACAATGTGATACTAAACAGTTACACAAAACAACGTGATTCTAAACAGTTATACAAAACAATGTGATACTAAACAGTTATACAAAACAACGTGATACTAAACAGTTATACAAAACAACGTGATAAACAGTTATAAAAAAAACAATGTGATACTAAACAGTTATACAAAACAATGTGATACCAAACAGTTTTACAAAACAATGTGATACCAGACAGTTTTACAAAAACAATTATACAAAACAATGTGATACTAAACAGTTATACAAAAGAATGTGATACTAGACAGTTATACAAAACAATATGTACGTGATACAAAACAGTTGGTTGCACAATAGGTATGTGATACTAAATGTTGTCTGTGATAAATAGTGTGACACAGAACGGTATCTATGTGATGTATTGTGGGTGTAATGTATGTGATAATCGAACAAATCAAAATGGTTGTTTTGTTGTTAACGATGACGACGCTGGTGATGATGATGACGATATGTCTGATGTCATGATCGTCGTTGCTCCAATGGTCAGTGTTGCTTTGTTTTTGTTGTTTGTTTTGTTGTTGTTGTTTTTTTTGTTTGTGTGTGTGTGTGTGTGTGTTACCCCTGCCTTCTTACCTGACCTTTGCCCTGGTGTGACCCTGCCCTCTGTCCTGGTGTGACCCTGCCCTCTGCCCTGGTATGACCCTGACCTCTGCCCTGGAGTTCACGCCTGCATCCAGAATATTATGATGATTATATACTGATTGTGATCGCTGATAACATTTTAACTATTGGATTGCGCATATTATGAACTTGTTGTTAAATGGGACCACATTCGTTGACAGTGATTTCATCAGTAGTGTAAGTTTGATGATGTAATAGATTTATACTTTGTGTGTTATTCCTCTCCCGAAGAGGGAAAGAAGGGGAGACAGAGGGAGCACAGGGAAAAAATGAAATACCCATTGTTAACTGTATAGTGCTTATGACCTCTCTCTCTCGCTCTCTCTGTCACTCTCCCTCTCTCTCTTAATTACTCATACTCGCATACACACACAGACATCTCTCTCTCTCTCTCTCTCTCTCTCTCTCTCTCTCTATATATATATATATATATATATATATATATATGTAACACTCCAGATATATCATATAGTGTGTGTGTGTGTGTGTGAATCCTATGTGCTGACATATGACGTTCCTTGCCCCTCCCCCACTGTGTGAGTGTGTGCACCAACCCAATAAAGATTGTACCCCACACTGAAAAGTCTTTGACTCTGTTTGTCTGTCTGTCTGTCTGCCTGTCTTTCTCTCTGTGTGTCTCTCTCTCTATTTATATCTTTTTCTCTCTGTCTCTGTCTCAGTTACTCACACTCACATGCGCGCGCGCACACACACACACACACACACACACACACACACACACACACACATTTGTTGAACAGTGGCCACAAAACCTACACACCCTTTTCCATTGGATGGGGAAGAGAATTTTGTGCGTGTAGGGCGCTGCCAGAACTGGATCACAATATTAATAGATGAAATAAACAACAATTGTAGCAATTAACAAAGCATGCACAAACCCGCACTGCTCAGACCAATCATGTCATAGCAACGGACGATTCGCTCAGTCCCGTCTTGCTGTCGGAGTACGTAAACAACTCCAACCAGCCAAGTGACAAGTTTCATGGATCTCAAACACGTGAAAAACGGAAAAGACGAGGTCAACGTTCCGACAGTTTCTTGGAGCTCTCGGAGTTAATCCATAAATGACAGTCAGTCGTGTCCGACTTTGACACTCAGAAAACAGTGGGGCCAACTGCTGTCCCAACTATCCGGGCTAGAAATTAGAGTGGAGAGTGTCTTGCCTAAATCATGTCGCCATTGTCTCCGCCATGAGGGCTTTTGGACAGTTGGCGTTGGGATGGACCCCACATGCCAGGTGCAGCACTGAGAGCCAGTGCAACCATGCCTCCAAGTTCGAGAGTCATAGTCATTCACAAAAGACTAAGCCGTAAAGGAATTCCCATTGCAGTGAAACCATTGACAAGGCACGTGAAAAAAGGTTACCTGAATTTAGGACGCTAAAATATGACTTGACAAAGGCCGTGTTTCACTATGAAGTGCGTCGTGACGTGAGGGGTGTGTGGTGTGGACCGACAGTTTAGTAACGACCCACTCTGCAGGACGGGACTTCATCAGCCGACACTTCGCCCAACAGACTGAGCTGACGCGAGAAGTTCAGGTGGGTGCATGCATTGTGCAAACTTGTTTGTCGTTTCGTCGAATGTTGTGGACTCGACTTTTGAGTTGTCGCAGTGTTAGCATCCGGATTCCATGACCTGTCTTGACACAGGGAATCTTGTCCGCTTTGTAAAACTACAGGCATTGGACAGAATATGTTTTGTAATTACAGGCGTGAGACAGAAGATATTTGTTTTGTAACACTACAGGCATGGGACAGATGCTTTGTAATACTACAGGCATGGGACAGATGTTTTGTAATACTACACGCATGGGACTAAATAGTTTATAATATTACAGGCATGAGACAGAAGATAGTTTGTAATATTACAGGCAGAAGACAAAAAAATGGTATTATTACAGGCATAAAGATAGTTTGTAATACCACAGGCAAACAGATAGTTTGCAATATTACAGGCATAAGACAGAAGGTAATTTGTATTATTACTTGCATAAAGATAGTTTGTAAAACTACAGGCATGAGGATAGTTTGTAATATTACAGGCATAAAACAGATGATAGTTTGCAATATTACAGGCAGAAGACAGAAGATAGTTTACAATATTACAGCCATTACATTTTGCAATACCACAAATACACAGCAGGCTCTCAAAGAATGACCGGTATGTTTGCTTTGTTGTAGATCTGGCATCCCACATCCACCCCCACACCCACACCCTTTATTTATATTTTTTTGTTGTTGCTGCTGCTGCTGTTTAACTCACTCAGTACGGCCAGTCCTCTCTTCTCCTCTACACAGACCCCTCGGATGTCCAGTGGGTGTCTGAATGACCCAACCTTTAACTTCCGTCGTCAGAATTGTGGTATTATTTGTCAGCATTCACCTCTTCAGTGTAAGAGCCTTCCGCTTGCAATATTTTGATGATGGTAATTGGGGTGAAACGCTGTTAACGTCGTCTCTTTCGCCGTTCGTATGGAGAGAGTTAATGGATGTGGTGTAGAGTATATGGATCAGTCCGCACGCTCTGACGCGTCCTTATACTGAAACTTGACAGTTGACGTGCTCTACAGCTGACAGAGTGACGGGTTACAGAGAAAGGTGTGGTCCTCACATACCCTGACATGGTCAGTTTGTGGCTGAAGTTGTTCAACAGCGTCACCTGACGTCACATTCTGGTTAAACCTGTGTGCGGCAGTGTCTGTTGTTGGTTTGCTGTGGTTAAACCTGTGAACGTTAATGTCTATTGTTGGTTTGCTGTGATTAGACCTGTATGCGATGATGTCTATTGTTGGTTTCCTGTGGTTAAACCTGTGTGCGGTAGTTAAACCTTTGTGCGGTAGTGTCTAATGCTGTGGTTAAACCTGTATGCGATTATGTCTATTGTTGGTTTGCTGTGGTTAAACCTGTGAACGTTAATATCCGTTGTTGGTTTGCTGTGGTTAAACCGGTGAACGTTAACGTCTATTGTTGGTTTGCTGTGGTTAAACCTGTGAACGTTAATGTCTATTGTTGGTTCACAGATGAACACTTACTTGTACAAGCACACACACATACGCCCATATACACCACCCCCAACCCCCACACATATATACAAAGATAGATAGATATATATATATATATATATATATATATATATATATATATATATATATATATATATATATATATATATATATATGCACCCGCACGATCCAATATCCCGTTGCTCCCACAGTGTAGGCATGCATACACTCACATACCACATCCTCTACCCCCCCGCCTCCCCTCCGCACCCCCCCACCCCACACACACACACACACACACACACACACACACACACACACACACACACACACACACACACACTCACACACACAGTGACACACATACGCACGTGCACAGAACTCTCCTGACACGTGTGTACACTTACACCCTCGCGCATGCACAAACGCACTCAAACATACAGACCCATACATACAAACACACACATACACACACGCACAGAGGCTGCCACTGATTGGCCGCAAGAGGGATGGGAAAAGATCTCTGATGCCAAGAACGTGGCGTCTAGTGTGTTGCTCAGTCTATTGTATTTGGAAAAGCCCACAGAGACTCTGTTCCGTTTTGAAGAAATTTGCAGCTTCAACTTCCATCGTTAGGCTGGAGGTTGTGACTTTGTAGGCAGCATTCTCTTCCCTAATTGTTTTTCCATTTTGTTTCGCAGTGAATCCCCAACCGGGTTGGTCTTTGGTGACTGAGCCATCTGTATATATGATGATGTCATCTTCTTTACTGTTTTCTTCTATGAGTAGCTTCACTTCCGCATCAGTTTTGCCCTCTGGCCATTCCCGACGTCTTCCTAGAGTGGGTGAAATGCCTGTGTTGAATAGATGATCGAGGTTTTCGGGGTTTTTCTCCCATTCTTTTGTTTCTTTCAGGTCTTGTAGTCGGCATACTAGCTGGATTGTGTCTTCTGCTTGCCCCATCCGTGATCTTCCTCGTCCTAGACGGCTGCCTTTTGGTTCTTTGACTGCGTCATGCAGTGGGTTTTGAGGGTTTTCTAATGCTTTAAAGTAGGTCTTAACCTGTTCCAACTTGTTTCTGGCCTGCACTGAAGGAAGGTCAAGCAGGTATCGCATGGTTTCTGTGGGCGTGTCTTTTGTTGTTCCAAGGATCAGCCTCATAGCTTCATTTTGAACTCTTTCTAATTTTAGGAGGTTGCTTTGAGATGGTGGTGTTAGCCCAAATCCGTAGTCGATCATACTGAGGACGAATGATTGGTATAGCAGGAAGAGGTGGCGTTGTTCAATACCTTTGGTTGCCATTGCTTTTAAGACTGAAAGGCCCTTTTTGCATTTGAGAACAGCCTGAAAGAGCAGCTGTCTGACTGACACAGCCTGAAAGAGCAGCTGTCTGACTGACACAGACTGAAAGAGCAGCTGTCTGATTGACACAGACTGAAGAGCAGCTGTCTGACTGACACAGCCTGAAAGAGCAGCTGACTGATTGACACAGCCTGAAAGAGCAGCTGTCTGACTGACACAGCCTGAAAGAGCAGCTGTCCGATTGACACAGCCTGAAAAAGCAGCTGTCTGGTTGACACAGCCTGAAAGAGGAGCTGTCTGGTTGACACAGACTGAAAGAGCAGCTGTCTGATTGACACAGCCTGAAAGAGCAGCTGTCTGATTGACACAGCCTGAAAGAACAGCTGTCTGATTGACACAGCCTGAAAGAGGAGCTGTCTGATTAACACAGCCTGAAAGAGCAGCTGTCTGGTTGACACAGACTGAAAGAGGAGCTGTCTGGTTGACACAGACTGAAGAGCAGCTGTCTGACTGACACAGCCTGAAAGAGCAGCTGTCTGATTGACACAGCCTGAAAGAGGAGCTGTCTGGTTGACACAGACTGAAGAGCGGCTGTCTGATTGACACAGCCTGAAAGAACAGCTGTCTGATTGACACAGCCTGAAAGAGCAGCTGTCTGATTAACACAGCCTGAAAGAGGAGCTGTCTGATTGACACAGACTGAAAGAACAGCTGTCTGATTGACACAGCCTGAAAGAGCAGCTGTCTGATTAACACAGCCTGAAAGAGCAGCTGTCTGACTGACACAGCCTGAAAGAGCAGCTGTCTGATTAACACAGCCTGAAAGAGCAGCTGTCTGATTAACACAGCCTGAAATAGCAGCTGTCTGGTTGACACAGCCTGAAAGAGGAGCTGTCTGGTTGACACAGACTGAAAGAGCAGCTGTCTGGTTGACACAGACTGAAAGAGGAGCTGTCTGTTTGACACAGACTGAAAGAGGAGCTGTCTGATTGACACAGACTGAAAGAGGAGCTGTCTGACTGACACAGACTGAAGAGCAGCTGTCTTACACAGACTGAAAGAGGAGCTGTCTGGTTGACACAGCCTGAAAGAGGAGCTGTCTGGTTGACACAGACTGAAAGAGGAGCTGTCTGATTGACACAGACTGAAAGAGCAGCTGTCTGGTTGACACAGACTGAAAGAGCAGCTGTCTGGTTGACACAGACTGAAAGAGCAGCTGTCTGATTGACACAGACTGAAAGAGCAGCTGTCTGGTTGACACAGACTGAAAGAGCAACTGTCTGACACAGACTGAAAGAGCAGCTGTCTGACTGACACAGACTGAAAGAGCAGCTGTCTGACTGACACAGACTGAAAGAGCAGCTGTCTGATTGACACAGACTGAAAGAGCAGCTGTCTGACTGACACAGACTGAAAGAGCAGCTGTTTGACTGACACGGACTGAATGAAACCTGAATTCACTGCACTGTGTGCTGTTCGTGGCAAGATGGATGCACATTACTATAGCGACTGAATTTATCTTGAAACTAAGTACATTCGCTCTTAAAGGAGAGCTGCACATTACTATAGCGACTGAATTTACTTTAAAACTAAATACATTAGCTCTCCAGGTGGAGTCTAATACCACAAAAAATGGTAATTGCTTCAACAGTACACGAAACTTGATGTTCAAATAGGTCCCTCAATTTAGGACACCAAAGTAGAAAGTTGTGTGTGTGTGTGTGTGTGTGCGCGCGCACGCGTTTGTGTGTGTGTGTGTGTGGTTGACAGTGTGTAATGTTTTGCTCAGTGTGAACGTTCCCTCAGAATGAAGTTCAAGTCGGAAATGCCCCACCCCTGCCCACAGTGCAAATAGGAACCATCACCATCACTTGACTTCCAACCATGGTCAGCCCACAACTAAAATGACACCACTTAACCACCAACACCGTTAGGGTGGGAGAGGGGGGGTGGAGGTTGCATGGGAGAGGGAGGGGGGGTGTGTTTGGGGGCCGGGGGCGGGGGGGGGGGGACCTAAACCCACGTCCCCGTCCCCTTCCCCTTCCCCTTCTCCTCCCCCACCACACACACCCTTCCCCCACCGCCACCCTCACACCTCACGTAACCGTCGCCACGATTCTGCCGTTAAAGGAGAGAGAGAGAGAGAGAGAGAGTCATCCAGCGGAAAAAGTTGTGATCCGATCCCTATCAATGTCGTTTCCCGTTGGGTCGTGATCTGTCTTATCTCCCCTGACGTCATTCACTGCCGACGGGGAAGCCCCAGGTGGGTGTCAATCAGCCGTTGCCAGGCAACTGGGACACGCTCCATGGAGTGCTTGCAGGTTGTGGCTGTTGGGGGGTTGGGGGGGGGGGAATGTGAGGGGGGGTACACAGCGGATGGACAAGGAAATGGGGGGTTGGGAGGGAAGGAGGGTGAACTGTGAGGAAAGTGTAAAGGTTTTACTGGTCACGTTATGGGCACTTCGTGACTCTCTCTCTCTCTCTCTCTCTCTCTCTCTCTCTCTCTCTCATTCATTCGCACGCATTTATGCACATGAACATAAATGCAACGAACCACATGCAAATACGCACATGCATACTCACGCTCACACACAAACACAGACAGACACAGACAGACACTCACACTCACACACACACACACACACACACACACACACACACACACACACACACTCGCTCACACACACACACACACACACACACACACACACACACACACTCGCTCACACACACACACACACACACACACACACGTCTGCATACACAGTGTGGGGTGGTGGACCTGGGGAGGGATTGATGAGGGGGGAGGGGGGGGGGAAGCAGTGTTGGATTTCAGCCAGACCCCTCAGCTGTCAGTGGTCAGTGCGGGACGGTGTACACACCTTGGACACACCTGGTGACAGTTCCTTTCTTTAACCTGTTTATGTCGGTCTGTCCTTGTGTGTGTGTGTGTGTGTGTGTCTGTCTGTCTGTCCACACATACCTATCTGTCTGTTTATATATCTGTATGTCTGCCTATCTGTTTATCTGTATGTATGCTTGTCTGTTTGTCTGTCTGTCTTTCTTTCGTCTTTTTCTTTTCTTTCTTACAGTGTTGTGTTTTTGTTTGATAGAGAGACGGTCACTGGTTCATTTCAAAGTAGTCAGCTGCACCTCTGTCCACGTACACGTGCACACACACACACACACACACACACACACACACACACACACACACACACACACACACACACACAGTGAGTAAATGTGTGTGTGAGAGAGAGAGAGGGGGGGGGGTGAGTGGATGATGTCCATACGTTAGGAAATTATGGAAACACGTTGAATCAATCTTGAAGCTCATAACTCGATTTGTATCATTGTCTTTTCTTGTTCAATGGCATTCAAGTAGTCAGTCAGAGTTGTAGTCCTTTCTTGTTCAATGGCATTCAAGTAGTCAGAGTTGTAGTCCTTTCTTGTTCAATGGCATTCAAGTAGTCAGTCAGAGTTGCAGTGGATGTCTGGTTCACTTCTCTTTGGCTTGTTTGATTGCCGTATCACAGTCAGTAACCGTGGTTTTTTGTGGGGGGTTTTAGTTTAGGAAGAGACGACTGACGTAGTTCAGCGATGAACCAAGCCGTCTGCCTTACTGTGCTATGACAGATCCACATGGTTCTGAAGTAGAGAACGATGACAGATCCACGTGGTTCTGAAGTAGAGAACGATGACAGATCCACATAGTTCTCAAGTAGAGAACGATGACAGATCCACATGGTTCTCAAGTAGAGAACGATGACAGATCCACGTGGTTCTCAAGTAGAGAACGATGACAGATCCACGTGGTTCTCAGTAGAGAACGATGACAGATCCACATGGTTCTGAAGTAGAGAACGATGACAGATCCACGTGGTTCTGAAGTAGAGAACGATGACAGATCCACGTGGTTCTCAAGTAGAGAACGATGACAGATCCACGTGGTTCTCAAGTAGAGAACGATGACAGATCCACGTGGTTCTTAAGTAGAGAGCGATGACAGATCCACGTGGTTCTCAAAGTAGAGAAAATCCCCCACCCCCAACCCCAACACACATGAAAGCACGCACACAAAGCATGCACACACGCGCGCACCACACACACACACAGAGGGGTCCATTCGTTCGAAATTCAGCAGACATCTGTTGAATCAGTCTTGTAGGTCAAAGCTCAGTTCATTTCATTGTCGTATTCGACCTAGAGCTGGCTGGTGATACAAGGAAAAAGACAAAGTAATGACATTATTTCCTTGTGCAGTGGCATTGTAGTACTCAGTGAAAGTTACAGTCGATACATGGTTCGTTTCTCTTTGGCTTGTCTTGATTACTGTGTTGACAGTCCGTAACCTGTGTGCATGGTTCCCGGCGATGTTTTCCTGCTGTTTTTCTTTGTTTCTCTTTTGTCACATCAGTGGCAGCTAGATTTTGGTTGACAGTGCCTGAGGTTAGAGTTTCCATTGCAGGATTCGGAATCATGCGAAACGGTCCCTGGCTGGCCGGATCACTAATTCATAGCTGGTTTTCTTCTGTACGTTTTAAGTTGGCATTTTCAGCACTCATTCGTCGTTCACTGGCATTCGTGCAGTTGATGCGAGAATCACAATAATTATTTGTGTGGTACGTTTGTCCTTTGGCTTGTTACGATTCCCTTCTCCCTACAGTCTGTCTCTTGCAAGCGTGCTTCGTGGGAGCGTGTGTGTGTGTGTGTGTGTGTGTGTGTGTGTTCGTCCTTTAGTTTAACGTCTTTTCACTGTAAGTGAAGGGTAGGAAAAAAAATCGAGTGGGGGAGGGAGGAATTACTGTGTACGCATGCGAGTAAATGAAAGTGTGTGTGTGCGTGCGCGCGCGCGCGTGTGTGTGTGTGTTGATGCAGAGTGATGAGGTGTTGAAGGGTGCACAGATGTGAAGAGTTGACACCTGTCCTGTGATCTGTGTATCAATGTAAGCCTCATGGTTTACACTGCTCCTGTGATCTGTGTATCAGTGTGAGCCTCATAGTTTACACTGCTCCTGTGATCTGTGTATCAGTGTGAGCCTCATGGTTTATACCGCCCCTGTGATCTGTGTATCAGTGTGAGCCTCATGGTTTACACTGCTCCTGTGATCTGTGTATCAGTGTGAGCCTCATGGTTTACACTGCTCCTGTGATCTGTGTATCAGTGTGAGCCTCATAGTTTACACTGCTCCTGTGTCCTGTGATCTGTGTATCAGTGTGAGCCTCATGGTTTACACTGCGTCCTGTGATCTGTGTATCAGTGTGAGGCTCATGGTTTACACTGCTCCTGTGTCCTGTGATCTGTGTATCAGTGTGAGCCTCATGGTTTACACTGCTCCTGTGATCTGTGTATCAGTGTGAGGCTCATGGTTTACACTGCTCCTGTGTCTTGTGATCTGTGTATCAGTGTGAGCCTCATGGTTTACACTGCGTCCTGTGATCTGTGTATCAGTGTGAGCCTCATGGTTTACACTGGTCCTGTGATCTGTGTATCAGTGTGAGCCTCATGGTTTACACTGCTCAGTGTCCTGTGATCTGTGTATCAGTGTGAGCCTCATGGTTTACACTGCGTCCTGTGATCTGCGTATCAGTGGGAGGCTCATGGTTTACACTGCTCCTGTGTCCTGTGATCTGTGTATCAGTGTGAGCCTCATGGTTTACACTGCTCCTGTGATCTGTGTATCAGTGTGAGGCTCATGGTTTACACTGCTCCTGTGTCCTGTGATCTGTGTATCAGTGTGAGCCTCATGGTTTACACTGCGTCCTGTGATCTGTGTATCAGTGTGAGCCTCATGGTTTACACTGCTCCTGTGATCTGTGTATCAGTGTGAGCCTCATGGTTTACACTGCTCCTGTGATCTGTGTATCAGTGTGAGCCTCATGGTTTACACTGCTCCTTCTGACAGGTGTCTGTGTGTTTGAGAAACAAGAGATTGGGGAGGTGGGGGGAGGGGGGGTGCTAGAGAGGCGAAACGGCACAGAGGCCCTTGACGGTGGCCGCACTATCACAGAGTTGGCGGTTCGGGCCACTCCGATGAGGATAATGAAGATAATAGACCTTGAGACCTAGAGAGACAGAGATAGGGGAAGAGAGAGGGAGAGAGAGAGAGAGGTGGATGAAGAAAGGAAGGAGGGCACAAAACACACACCCTACAGTCTCCATGCAACCCAGTGACACTGAACTCCGCCAGTAGATCAACACGTGGAAAGGAAGGTCTGTTATGGCCCCCGTCACTCATTCTGGTCCCGGTAGACATCAGTTAAAGTGTTGTTTTTCACTCTGAAATGTCGCCATTTAAAGATGAAAGAAAGCAACAAAATGGGGAAGGGGAGGGAGAGGGGTATGGGGTGGGCGAGGGGGTTGGGGGTAGCGGCACCAGGTGATGTTATGGTTGCTGGGGGACGGGGGGGGGGTAAAATGGGTTGGGGGGAGGGGGTGGGGGGGGGGCGGCACCAGGTGATGTTACGGCTGTGGTGTTTTGCTGGGAGTTCATTCAACTTTTGACCTATCGACCTGTATCTGGTGGAGCATGGTGTGCCTCATTTCGTGTGTCATCGACCTGGGGGAGTATAGACCTGGGGGGAATAGACCCAGAGGAGTATAGACCGACCTGGGGATATAGACCTGGAGGAATAGACCTGGGGAAGTATAGAACCAGGTAACAAAAACATGCTCCCAGAAAATGCGGGTGATATTCGAATTATAAACAGAAAAAAAACCATGTTGCTATGACTCCGTGTGTCAAACAACCCTCCACTTGTTATGAGAAGGTGTTGTGTGGCCATGACGCCAGAGTGCAGAGAAAGGTAATTACCAGGTGCACCAGAGCTCTGAGGTCAGTGACCCAACAAGGCAGAGAGAATCACCCGCCTGACCCATTTGTTGACGAACCCCGTACACATCGTCTTCACGATGGGAACGGGTTTGTTATAATTAATATTGGTTCAGTTGATCAGGATGGATTGTTATATTATTGGTTCAGTTGATCAGGATGGATTGTTATATTATTGGTTCAATTGATCATGATGGAACATTTGTGGTATATACCAGTCGGTAATAATAATAATGATAATGACAGCAATACATTTCTATGGCGCGTGATAATGATAACAATACATTTCTGTGGCGCATGAATATGATAACGATACATTTCTATGGCGCGATATCTAGTACTAATGCTGCTCAAAGCGCCTTACATCAGTCAGATATATATAAACATAAAGTAAAAACATTACAGCAGCTCTTTGTCAATCTAATGCGTAGTATTGGTTTGTAATGATAGTGGTTGAGCGCTCCTGTAGTGTCGGTAATTGGTGACACTGAAGGATCGTTTCAGATGCATAGTATTTGTTAGTAATACTAAAAATGACTGAACGTTTCTGTAGTATCGGTTAATGATGACACTGGTGGAACGTTTCTGGTGTCCAGTATTGGTGTGTAATAATGATGATGATTGAACAGTTCTGTGGTGCCGAACGGTGATAATACTGGTTGGTGGACCAGCGCATTCCTTCAGTACAGTGTGGAACAAGAGAAGTGTGGACAGCACCTTTGTAAAATCCATGGACATTATTTTCTTGTACAAAAGACTGTTTGTGGAATACTGTAGAGTGTCGCGCAATGTTGTAGACTGTTGTAAAATGTTGTAGACTGTTTGTGGAATACTGTAGAGTGTCGCACAATGTTGAAGGCTGTTGTAAAATGTTGTGGACTGTTGGGGAATGCTGTAGAGTGCTGTAGACTGTTGCAGGAGGTTGTAGACTGAATATCGTAGACTGGTGCAGAGCACTACAGAAGGAAGGGCAGTGAGGGGGCAGGTCGTCATGTGGACACACAGTCTGCCCCCAGTGTGGTGTATACAGATAGAGGCTACAGTGACAAATCACAGCTCACTGCTGTCACTCTTCCGCGTCACTGCACTGCTTTTCACATCACTGACTGGCTTCTGTCACAAGCCATATTTCTCACCCCCTCCCATCCCCACCTCCCACCTCCCTCTGTGTGTGTGTGTGTGTGTGTGTGTGTGTAAGCATAATTATGCGGACGTACTCATATTCTCCACTCTCTGTCTCTCTCTGGCTCGCACACATACGTGTGCACGCGTACACACGCACGCACGTACACTGACTTAGACAAACACAAACATTTGACAGAACACAACAGGAAGTGATTGTGCATGACGTCAGGAACAGTCACATCCGTTTCCGGTGGCCGAGTTGAGAGGAAGGAGAAAGCGGATGTTGGTGACGTGGGAAGTCACGGTGAACACAGATGGTGCAGATAAAGAGTGACGGGTAGAGCCCGAAAAACAAGTGGGGGGGGGGGGGGGTAGATAAAGACTGACGGGTACAGCCAGGAAAGCAAGTGGGGAGGGGGGGTAGATAAAGACTGACGGGTACAGCCAGAAAAACAAGTGGGGGGAGGGGGGGTAGATAAAGACTGACGGGTACAGCCAGAAAAACAATTGGGGGGAGGTGGGGGGGGATAGATAAAGACTGACGGGTACAGCCAGAAAAACAAGTTGGGGGGTGGGGGGG
The DNA here is from genome assembly GCF_041734735.1 of Babylonia areolata. Classification (NCBI taxonomy): domain Eukaryota; kingdom Metazoa; phylum Mollusca; class Gastropoda; order Neogastropoda; family Buccinidae; genus Babylonia; species Babylonia areolata. The sequence goes on from NC_134878.1 coordinate 27,791,878, forward strand.
GGGTAGATAAAGACTGACGGGTACAGCCCGAAAAACAAGTGGGGGGGGGGAGGGGTAGATAAAGACTGACGGGTACAGCCAGAAAAACAAGTTGGGGGGGGGGGGGGGTAGATAAAGACTGACGGGTACAGCCAGAAAAACAAGTGGGGGGGGGAGGGGTAGATAAAGACTGACGGGTACAGCCCGAAAAACAAGTGGGGGGGGGGGTAGATAAAGTGTGACGGGTACAGCCAGAAAAACAAGTGGGGGGAGGTGGGGGAGGGGTAGATAAAGACTGACGGGTACAGCCCGAAAAACAAGTGGGGGGGGGGGGTAGATAAAGACTGACGGGTACAGCCAGAAAAACAAGTGGGGGGCGGGGGGAGGGAGGGGTAGATAAAGATTGACGGGTACAGCCAGAAAAACAAGTGGGGGGCGGGGGGAGGGAGGGGTAGATAAAGATTGACGGGTACAGCCAGAAAAACAAGTGGGGGGAGGTGGGGGAGGGGTAGATAAAGACTGACGGGTACAGCCCGAAAAACAAGTGGTGGGGGGGGGGGGGTTAGATAAAGACTGACAGGAAAAGCCAGAAAAACAACTCGGGGTGTGTGGTGGGGGGGTAGGGTCGGGGGTGCTGAGTGCAGTCTACGGAAGTCACTCAGGATTTTCTGGGGATGGCCTGGGATTTGAGGACGTGTGGATTTCTTCTGAAAACGTATCGTGATACATCCTGGTTCATTAAGATTCAGCATGGTTACTTCTTTGATTTCTTTCTACACTACCCCTCTCTACCACCTCTCTCTCTTACACACACACACACACACACACACACACACACACACACACACACACACACACACACACACACACACACACAAACACACACAGATGTTCTTTTTGATGTTGGTTTATTTCCCAAAAAGTGTCGACCACACCAGCCCCACACTGACAATAAATATCTTAACATTGCAGATGCACAGCAAACTACAGCGTGCAGTATAACAGCAAACAG
>NC_134878.1:27797868-27857868 GCF_041734735.1 Babylonia areolata
CAGAAGAAGGGTGAATTGAAAGAGCAATATGTTAAAGAACGATTAGTTTATGTAAAAATGAAACAAAAACAGAAATGTGAATTTGGAGAAGAAAAAATAAGAAGATTGAAGAGTTCTATTAAGGACTCCAAGTCTTTTTGGTCAACAATTAGGACATTAAATAGAAAGGTAACAATATATATAGTGAAATAAGTATAAATCGGTGGTTCGAGCACTTTCGCATTGTTTTCAACATGGTTGATGATGGTTCAGATAATGATAAGAATGACATAGGATCAGATGCCTCTGAAGAGCCATTATTCAATGACCCAATTTCAAGAGAAGAAATTGTTAATAGCATAAGAAATCTTAAAAGCGGGAAAACTGCAGGGCCAGATAGAATCTTAGGGGAAATGTTAAAACAATCCAGTTCACAGGCAATAGACTTTTTAGTTATTTTATTTAATAAGCTGTTTAATGAAGGTGTATTTCCAACAGACTGGGCTAAATCTATTATAATCCCTCTGCATTAGAAAGGTGATACCAATAATCCAGACAATTACCGTTGTGTTGCATTTACAAGTGTTCTTGGTAAGGTCTACACAAACATTTTAAACAAACGGCTAACAGAATGGGCAGAAGCAGAAGAAAAAAACAATTGAGGAACATCAAGCAGGATTTAGATCAGGCTATAGTACAATAGACCATATTTTCACATTATACTCCCTTGTTCAAAAATATCTTCTTAGGAACACTAAATTATATGTAGCTTTTATAGGTTTTCGCAAGGCTTTTGATCCTGTCAACAGGAACTTGCTGTGGTGTATACTGCATAAAGAGGGTGTGAATGGTAAATTATACATGGCACTTAGAAGTGTGTATGACTCAGTGCTTGCTTGTGTGAGGTACAGATGTGTATATTCTGAAGTGTTTGAATGTCCGCGTGGAGTGAAGCAAGGATGTTTAGGTTTACTTTTCTGTTTTCATACTTTTCTTTTCGGTTGAGCACGCCGTGAGTTTGTCGAGCGTGGGTAAAGCCGTTTTCGACATGTGTTTTTTTATTGTCTTTCAACAGATCTTGTGATTTTCTTTGCATGGTTGTTGCTGCGACTTTGATTTATGTATTCATGCTGGTTTGGTTTGGTTTGTTTTTATGTTCTTAAACGAATATTCTGATGTGTCCCATGCCAATAGGACTGTAATGTCAATGGCATTAAAACATTTTTCAGTTTCAGTTTCACTCTGTGTGTGTGTGTGTGTGTGTGTGTGTGTGTGTGTCAAAACAGCCAGACACTGACAGGCATATTTCTAACTTCCATGCAGTCTGAACAGAGATAGTGTCAGTTGTGACACCCGCTGACCCACACTGACTTACTTTCACACACACACACACACACACACACACACACACACACACACACACACACACACACACACATCCACTGACAACCATACACTGACGTTCACTGACGCACACTGACACCTAGCCCCAGTGTAACAACTGCAGGCAATAAATAAATCCAATTTGAGGTAAATGGCAAAATGGCCCACCATACAGACCACATGACGAAACAGACCTGACTGCACAACAACAGACCTGACTGCACAACAACAGACCTTACAGTACAACAACAGACCTTACTGCACAACAACAGACCTTACAATAGAAAACAGACCTTACAGCATAACAACAGACCTTACAGTACAACAACAGACCTTACTGCACAACAACAGACCTTACAATAGAAAACAGACCTTACAGCATAACAACAGACCTTACAGGACAACAACAGACCTTACAATAGAACAACAGACCTTACAGCACAACAACAGACCTTACAGTACAACAGCAGACATGACTGCACAAGAACAGACCTGACTGCACAACAACAGACCTTACAGTACAACAACAGACCCTACAGTACAACAACAGACCTTACAGCACAACAACAGACCTTACAGCACAACAACAGACATGACTGCACAAGAACAAACCCTACAGTACAACAACAGACCTTACAGCACAACAACAGACCTTACAGCACAACAACAGACCTTACAGCACAACAACAGACCTTACAGTACAACAACAGACCTTACAGCACAACAACAGACCTTACAGCACAACAACAGACATGACTGCACAAGAACAAACCCTACAGTACAACAACAGACCTTACAGCACAACAACAGACCTTACAGCACAACAACAGACCTGACTGCACAACAACAGACCTGACTGCACAACAGACGAAACAGTCCTGACTGCACAACAACAGACCTTACAATACAACAACAGACCTTACTGCACAACAACAGACCTGACTGCAACAACAGACCTTACAGCACAACAACAGACCTTACTGCACAACAACAGACCTTACAATACAACAACAGACCTTACTGCACAACAACAGACCTGACTGCAACAACAGACCTTACAGCACAACAACAGACCTTACTGCACAACAACAGACCTTACTGCACAACAACAGACCTGACTGCACAACAACAGACCTTACAGTACAACAACAGACCTGACTGCACAACAACAGACCTTACAGCACAACAACAGACCTGACTGCACAACAACAGACCTTACAGCACAACAACAGACCTTACTGCACAACAACAGACCTTACTACACAACAGACGAAACAGACCTGACTGCACAACAACAGACCTTACTGCACAACAACAGACCTGACTGCAACAACAGACCTTACAGCACAACAACAGACCTTACTGCACAACAGACGAAACAGACCTTACTGCACAACAACAGACCTTACTGCACAACAACAGACCTTACAGCACAACAGACCTTGCAGTACAACAGACCTTACTGCTCAACAACAGACCTTACTGCACAACAACAGACCTTACAGCACAACAGACCTTGCAGTACAACAGACCTTACTGCACAACAACAGACCTTACTGCACAACAACAGACGACGCAGACATCACAGCACAGCAGACGACACAGACCTTAGTGCACAACAGACGATGGCGGGTGAGCAGGGTTGGTTGGCTCAGTCAGTTGTGGCAATGGGTGAGAGATGAAAACACAGTCTGCTGCTGTCTGCCCTCCCTTCGACCTGTGTGACCCTTTGTCGCTTGGTCGTCTGATCAGGTGTGCTACGGTCCCTTTCTTTTGTACCACTCCGTGTGTGTGTGTGTGTTGAGACGTGTGTGTGTGTGTGTGTGTGTGTGTGTTGAGACGTGCGTGTGTTGAGACGTGTGTGTGTGACGCCGGCTGTACGTTGATCTCCTGCCTTCGTCACGTGGTGTGGGAGAAGGGAGGGGTGGGGAAAGGGGAGAAAGAGTTGGGGGTGAGGGGTCACGCTGCGTTTCATGTCTTTGTTTTGCTGTGGTGGTCAGGGGCTGTCCCTCTCTCTCTCTCTCTCTCTCTCTCTCTCTCCCTTTCTCTCCCCCTCCCTCTCTCTCTGTCTCTCCATCTCACTCTGTCTCTCTGTCTCTGTCTGTGTGTGTCTGTGTGTCTCTGTGTGTGTGTGTGTGTGTGTGTGTCTCTCTCTCTCTCTCTCTCTCTCTCTCTCTCTCAGTGCAGGAGGATTACATGAGTATTGACAGGATGTCTGTTCCTGTGGTGGTGGTGGGGAGATGGGACGGGGGTGTTTTTGCATGGGGCACGGCGGTGCGTTATATGTCCTTTCAGCTTTGTCATGGTTATGACTCTCTCTCTCTCTCTTTCTCCAGTTGAATTCATTTCTCTCCTTCCCTACCCCCCTCCTCCTCTCTCTCTCACTCTGTGTGTAGGTGTGCGTGTGCATGCGTGTGTGTTATCGTTGATTGATTTCGACTGCAACCCCTATAGCCATGTCTGCATCTCTTTCTCAAACACACACGCACGCACGCACGCACACACACACACACACACACACACACACACACACACACACACACGTAACCAAGGCAACACATCTAAAGTCTCATTGTCAAACGTCACCCCCCCCCCCCCCTTCCCCTCTCTCCCTCTCCTCTCCCCCTCCCTCCTTCTCTCTCCCTCTCCTCTCACCCCCCCTCCCCACACACAGAGCCCCAGGCCAGAGATGTATCCCCGATAGTTCAGGGGTACCGTGACTATGACCACCCCACGTGACAGAGCAGTGCCTGGACCTCAAGTCGGCTTTCTTGACGCACAACACGGAGGTTGGTAATTATGGTGCATGGTAAGTGTCAGAAGGTTGAAAATACATACAGATTTTTTTTCTACAGATTATCAATAAAGAAATAAATGAAAAAATATATAAGTTAGGCAGTGTCCCACACCCTCTGTGTGTGTGTCTGTCCATGTGTGTTTGTACATCTGTGTGTATGTCTGTACATCAGTATATGTGTGTGTCTGTACATGTGTGTGTATGTCTGTACATCAGTGTGTGATGTGTGTGTCTGTACATCTGTGTGTATTAAATTGTACATCAGTGTGTGTACATGTGTGTCAGTACAACTGTGTGTATGTCTGTACATCAGTGTGTGTATCACAGTATGTGTGCGTCTGCACGTGTATGTCTGTACCACTGTTTGTCTGTACATCAGTGTGTGTATCACAGTATGTGTGCGTCTGTACGTGTGTGTGTGTCTGTACATGTGTGTGTATGTCTGTACATCAGTGTGTGTGTGTGTGTGTGTATTTGTGTGTCTGTACATGTGTACCACGGTGTGTACGTGTGTGTATGCATGTACATGTCTGTGTCTGTACAGAGACAGACAGATAGACAGAGAGAGGGTGGTACACCTCTCTTTGAACTGAACAGCTGAACATACTACCCTGACACTCCACAGAGGCAGGCAGACAGAAACAGACTGGTGCGGTTCCCTTTGAAGTGAACAGACTGCACTGACATCCCACGGAGGCAGGCAGGCAGGCAGACACAGAGGCAGACAGACAGGCAGAGACAGACACAGAGGCAGACAGACAGACAGACACAGAGAGACACAGAGGCAGACAGACACAGAGGCATATAGACAGACAGACACAGAGAGACACAGAGGCAGACAGACAGACAGACACAGAGACAGACACAGAGGCAGATAGACAGACAGAGACAGACACAGAGGCAGATAGACAGACAGAGACAGACACAGAGGCAGATACAGACAGGCACAGAGACAGACAGACAGGCACAGAGGCAGACAGACAGGCACAGAGACAGGCAGGCAGAGACAGACTCATACATATCCCTTTGAAGTGAACAAACTGCACTGACATCCCACAGAGACAGAAAAAGACGGACGATATGGATCACGTGGTGGTGTGTCCTCTGGGAAGTGAAGAGGGGGAGGGGAGGGCGGACCATGACAAAGAGGGGGTCATTCATTATAAGGGGGAGGTGGGGGTGAGGGAGGGAAAGGGGGTGTGCCTGGGGCGTGAGGGTGTTGTAGGAAGTGGAGAAGAAACTGGTCATCTGTCTCTCTGTCTTCCTCTTCCCCCACCACCCCTTCTCTCTCTCTCTCTCTCTCTCTCTCTCTCTCTCTCTCTCTCTCTCTCTCTCTCTCTCCAGTGTGTCAGACATGACTTATGGGACATGACACTGTCAGACATGACTTGTGGGACATGACACTGTGTCAGACATGACTTGTGGGACATGGCAGTGTGTCAGACAGGACTGGTGGGGACATGACACAGTGTGTCAGACATGACTTGTGGGACATGACAGTGTGTCAGACAGGACTGGTGGGGACATGACACAGTGTGTCAGACATGACTTGTGGGACATGACACAGTGTGTCAGACATGACTTGTGGGACATGACACAGTGTGTCAGACATGACTTTTGGGACATGACACAGTGTGTCAGACATGACTTGTGGGACATGACACTGTGTCAGACATGACTTGTGGGACATGACACAGTGTGTCAGACATGACTTGTGGGACATGACACAGTGTGTAAGACAGGGCTTGTGGGACATGACACAGCATGTCAGACATGACTTGTGGGACATGACACTGTGTCAGACATGGCTGGTGGGACATGACACAGTGTGTCAGACATGACTTGTGGGACATGACACAGTGTGTCAGACATGACTTGTGGGACATGACACAGTGTGTCAGACAGGGCTGGTGGGGACATGACACAGCGTGTCAGACATGACTTGTGGGACATGACACTGTGTCAGACATGGCTGGTGGGACATGACACTGTGTCAGACATGACTTGTGGGACATGACACAGTGTGTCAGACATGACTTGTGGGACATGACACAGTGTGTAAGACAGGGCTTGTGGGACATGACACAGCGTGTCAGACATGACTTGTGGGACATGACACAGTGTGTCAGACATGACTTGTGGGACATGACAGTGTGTCAGACATGGCTGGTGGGACATGACACAGTGTGTCAGACAGGGCTGGTGGGACATGACACAGGGTGTCAGACAGGGCTGGTGGGACATGACACAGTGTGTCAGACATGACTTGTGGGACATGACACAGTGTGTCAGACATGACTTGTGGGACATGACACAGTGTGTCAGACAGGGCTGGTGGGGACATGACACAGTGTGTCAGACATGACTTGTGGGACATGACACAGTGTGTCAGACATGACTTGTGGGACATGACACAGTGTGTCAGACAGGGCTGGTGGGGACATGACACAGTGTGTCAGACAGGACTTGTGGGACATGACACAGTGTGTCAGACATGACTTGTGGGACATGACACAGTGTGTCAGACATGACTTGTGGGACATGACACAGCGTGTCAGACAGGGCTGGTGGGACATGACACAGCGTGTCAGACAGGACTGGTGGGACATGACACTGTGTCAGACGTGACTTGTGGGACATGACACTATGTCAAACATGACTTGTGGGACATGACACAGTGTGTCAGACAGGGCTGGTGGGGACATGACACTGTGTCAGACATGACTTGTGGGACATGACACAGTGTGTCAGACATGACTTGTGGGACATGACACAGCGTGTCAGACATGACTTGTGGGACATGACACAGTGTGTCAGACATGACTGGTGGAACATGACACAGCGTGTCAGACAGGGCTGGTGGGGACATGACACAGTGTGTCATACATGACTTGTGGGGACATGACACAGCGTGTCAGACAGGGCTGGTGGGAACATGACACAGCGTGTCAGACAGGGCTGGTGGGAACATGACACAGTGTGTCAGACAGGGCTGGTGGGAACATGACACAGTGTGTCAGACAGGGCTGGTGGGAACATGACACAGTGTGTCAGACAGGGCTGGTGGGAACAGACTTAACGTGACATACCAGGTGTGTTCCCCCTCTTCTGTGACCCGTTAACTAGTAGACAATACCTGGGGTAAATAACCCAGTTAACCCCCACCGGTCAGCTTTCCTGGTGCTGTCCTGCACACGGAAGCTGATATGACCACAGGGGTTTCCACTGACCACAAGGGGTTCCAGGGGGTTCCACTGACCACAGGGGGTCCCACTGACCACAGGGAGTTCCACTGACCAGGTCACCGGTCCCTCAAAGCGGTCACCGCTGTGTCCAGGAAGACGGGTTGCTGGCCCTTTGACATTCTCAGCCACAAGCCTGGCCGTGGAGAAACACAAAGAGACTTAGTGACCCAGTTAAAAGTGAGACCTCTGCCACGTCTCTCCCCCTCCCTACCCCTCCCGGTGTTCGTGTCAGGTGTCGGGTGACGTTGGTACCGTTAGAACCACAAAGCGGTGACAGCGTCATTGTTCTGTGCTGAAGGGAGGACGTTGGCTTACACGTGTTCTGGGGCCCTCCAGATGTCTGTCAGTCAGTCAGCTGAAGGGCTTGACCAGCCCCGCTCAGATCGGTGACGTAGCAGTTGGTTTAAATAATCTTTAATTATACAACAATACACATGATTACAATGCAATGAATGACAAAAGAGCATCAACAAGCTTAAAGCTTATACTGTGCTCACAACGTTGCACTTCAATTTTATCATGACGGCTGATGAACCATATTATGACTTGTATCAAATAGCATTCATAAACAGTAAGTAATGAAATAATGAAATAAAACAAATAAACAAACAGTACATAATATAGTAAAATAATGCTAATATCAATATTAACATGAGATTAAATTTATTATCACCAGAGTAATTGGCCTAATAGAAGAAAAACACGAAGAAGAAGAAAATTTAGAAGAATGGTGGGTAAGGTGGTGGGGGAGGGGGAACAGAGGGGAGGGGAGAAATTCTAACAGATCATTGGCCAATCCATTCAACTTTGAATATTTGGTCAGTCAAATAAATCCAACATATATTTTACGAATATAATCATGTTGTACCCTTTCTTCACAATACTTTCTAAGCTAAAAGATCTATTTGAATCGGAGATAAACTGGTGAACAGTTTGAAATATGAATATATTTGTATGATTTTGGAGAACAGGTCTGTTCCCCATGAAGGATTTACCCCCGCCACAGGCAGCACAGGGCGTGATCCTTTTTTTTATTGTTATTATTTAAGGGTCAGCTGGTGTGTTCACTTGTTGCATCCCCCCCACCCCCCACCCACCCCCCTTCACAGTGAACGAGTGGGGAGGGGAGGGTACGTGTCTTCTCTCTCTCTCTCTCTCTCTCTCTCTCTCTCTCTCTCTCTCTCTCTGTCTGTCTGTGTCTGTCTGTCTGTCTGTCTGTCTGTCTCTCTCAACCGGGAATCTGCCCGAGCGTGTGTGTGATGGGGAGGGGAGGGTGGGGGGGATGGAAGCAGTAGAAATGCTAAAAACATTCATGGTGTTACGAAAGTACTTGCGTTCCGAATAAATTTAATTACACTTGCCAGCAGCAGCAGTTGTTGAGGAAGCTGCCAATACAGTTGCGGTTATTGCACTTAATTAGAAGTAATAGTACTTAATTAGCGACACCAGCTGGAGTTACAGAACGTAACTTGCAGTTATAGTACTTGATTAGCAAACGGCAGCTGAAGCTCTAAGTAACTAGCAGTTATAGTACTTACTTAGCAACAACAGCTGCAGTTGAAGTACACAACAAGCAACAGCAGCAGTTGTGATAGAAGGGCTTCAAAAAAACGACCGTAATGTTCACGTTTTTGTTTTCTGTTATGTTTTTTTTGTTGGGTTTTTTTTTTTTATGGGTTTTTTGGGGGGCAGTGTCCGTCAGTGTGTTTTTGACTCTGCTGCTCTCAACACGATGTTGACATTCTGTTTGTTGTTGTTGTTTTTAAATAGTGATCAATAGTCATGGTGGAACAGTCTCTGTCTCCCGATCAGTACTGATCAATAGTCACGGTGGGCCTGTCTCTGTCTCCGTTCACCGTGACACACAGTGGGGATGATGCTGACACCTGCAGCATGTAACACAGCAGTGTGGATGATTTTAACACCTGCAGCATGTGACACACAGTGTGGGGTGATGTTAACACCTGCAGCATGTGACACACAGTGTGGGGTGATGTTAACACCTGCAGCATGTGACACACTGTGTGGATGATGCTAACACCTGCAGCATGTGACACACAGTGTGGGGTGATGTTAACACCTGCAGCATGTGACACACAGTGTGGGGTGATGTTAACACCTGCAGCATGTGACACACAGTGTGGGGTGATGTTAACACCTGCAGCATGTGACACGCTGTGTGGATGATTTTAACACCTGCAGCATGTGACACACAGTGTGGGGTGATGTTAACACCTGCAGCATGTGACACAGTGTGGGATGATGTTAACGCCTGCAGCATGTGACACACTGTGTGGGATGATGTTAACACCTGCAGCATGTGACACACAGTGTGGGATGATGTTAACACCTGCAGCATGTGACACACAGTGTGGGGTGATGTTAACACCTGCAGCATGTGACACACAGTGTGGGATGATGTTAACACCTGCAGCATGTGACACAGCAGTGTGGGGTGATGTTAACACCTGCAACATGTGACACAGCAATGGGGATGATGCTGACACCTGCAGCATGTAACACAAAGTGTGGATGATGCTGACACCTGCAGCATGTGACACACAGTGTGGGATGATGTTAACACCTGCATGTGACACACAGTGTGGGGTGATGTTAACACCTGCAGCATGTGACACAGCAGTGGGGATGATGCTGACACCTGCAGCATGTGACACAGCAGTGGGGATGATGCTAACACCTGCAGCATGTGACACAGCAGTAGGGATGATGCTGACACCTGCAGCATGTGACACAGCAGTGGGGATGATGCTAACACCTGCAGCATGTGACACAGCAGTGGGGATGATGCTGACACCTGCAGCATGTGACACAGCAGTGGGGATGATGCTAACACCTGCAGCATGTGACACACAGTGTGGGGTGATGCTAACACCTGCAGCATGTGACACAGCAGTGGGGATGATGCTAACACCTGCAGCATGTAACACAGCAGTGGGGATGATGCTGACACCTGCAGCATGTGACACAGCAGTGAGGGATGATGCTAACACCTGCAGCATGTGACACAGCAGTGGGGATGATGCTGACACCTGCAGCATGTGACGCTGCCACAGCCAACCCTCCACAGCCGAGACCTCAGAACATAGCTATTCTATTGTATATGTATTTCTCTTTTTTGTCACAACAGATTTCTCTGTGTGAAATCCGGGCTGCTGTCCCCAGGGAGAGCGCGTCGTTACACTAAGAGCGCCACCCATCTTTTTGTATTTTTTCCTGCATGCAGTTTTATTTGTTTTTCCTATCAAAGTGGGTTTTTCTACAGAATTCTTCCAGGAACAACCATTTTGTTGCCGTGGGTTCTTTTACGTGCGCTAAGTGCATGCTGCATACGGGACCTCGGTTTATCGTCTCATCCGACCTGCACTCAAGGTCTAGTGGAGGGGGAGAAAATATTGGCTACTGAACCGTGATCCGAACCAGCGCGCTCAGATTCTCTTGCTTCTTAGGCGGACGTGTTACCTCTAGGCCATCACTCCTAGTTTAAAATTCCCAAGATGAGATAGTGTCTGTGCTCTGAATGAGCAGTTGTACGGAAGGCAGTTACAGGTCAGCAGCAGCGCTGTATGCTGTGGGTGTCAGCACCAGAGACAGACAGGCGGCCACAGAAGTTAGCGATCAATACCCTCCACCATCCCCCCCCCCCCCCCCCCCCCGAGCCCCCTCATTGTGTGTAGCGGCAGTGGAAGCAGTGGGTGCAACCAGGCGTGACCGTCAGGTGGAGCACAACACAGAGGGGTGAGAGAGGACTGTTGAACGCCACAGAGAAGCGACTGACAGACATGATTATTGAACACACACAGAGGGGAGATAGGGGGGGAGAACAACTGGGGTGACATGCTTGATCAAAACAGAGAAACAGTGAGAAAACCGAACTTATGACAGCATCAGTGACTCCTTTAGAACCATGTGCATAGCTGCAAACTTCGACAATGTGCACGTCTGTGTGAAAAAAGTGTTGTGTTCCCCCACAACAATGTCCACAGTAATGTTCCCCCACAACAATGTCCACAGTAATGTTCCCCCACAACAATGTCCACAGTAATGTTCCCCCACAACAATGTCCACAGTAATGTTCCTCCACAACAATGTCCACAGTAATGTACGTTCCCCCACAACAATGTCCACAGTAATGTTCCCCCACAACAATGTCCACAGTAATGTTGTTCCCCCACAACAATGTCCACAGTACTGTACGTTCCCCCACAACAATGTCCACAGTACTGTACGTTCCCCCACAACAATGTCCACAGTAATGTTCCCCCACAACAATGTCCACAGTAATGTTCCTCCACAACAATGTCCACAGTAATGTACGTTCCCCCACAACAATGTCCACAGTAATGTTCCCCCACAACAATGTCCACAGTAATGTTTCCCCCACAACAATGTCCACAGTAATGTTCCCCCACAACAATGTCCACAGTAATGTACGTTCCCCCACAACAATGTCCACAGTAATGTTCCCCCACAACAATGTCCACAGTAATGTTCCCCCACAACAATGTCCACAGTAATGTTCCCCCACAACAATGTCCACAGTAATGTACGTTCCCCCACAACAATGTCCACAGTAATGTTCCCCCACAACAATGTCCACAGTAATGTTCCTCCACAACAATGTCCACAGTAATGTACGTTCCCCCACAACAATGTCCACAGCAATGTTCCACCACAACAATGTCCACAGTAATGTATGTTCCCCCACAACAATGTCCACAGTACTGTTCCCCCACAACAATGTCCACAGTAATGTTCCCCCACAACAATGTCCACAGTAATGTACCTTCACGACAGCGTGCACATGCAGTAGCAAAGTCGGGTAAAAATGTTTTTAAAAAAACACCTTTTCTCTATAAAGAACTCAACGCGTCCGTGTTTGGATACATGTTTATGAGCAAGGATGATAATTATAACTCTAATCAATATTTGAACATCCATCCCGTTGCTCGTTAAATAGTTGATGATCAAAGCGCATGTGCCTACCGCATATCCCTTGTATATTATTGTGAAACGAGAATACAAATTCGAACGTGTCCCCCCCTCCCCCTCCTCCTCCTCCCCCCAACACACACACACACAGAATATACACCAAAACATACAGCCTAACAGTACACACACTGACCTTGGTCCCAGCAGGCTGTCGGCAAACCACATCTGTCAGTCCTTGTCATCTGATGCAGCAGGCACTGTCTGAGTGACTCACAACTCGAACTGGAACCCTGTGTTCTGATTGGTTGTATGCAGATTAGACTGACACGCTCTGTGCACGCGCGTTCTGCCGTCTTGGCTTGAAAGGAAAAAAAGACGTGTGGTTTGTTCAATGTCAGTGGTCGGGACTGAAGTGGTTGCCCTCTGCTGCTGGTGACCATGTCAGCCAGTGCTACTGCCCATGTGGGGAGTAGACACGATGTAAACGTGTATCTCGAGAGAGTAAACCTGGCCAGAAAATCTCTGGACATGGAGGGGCTGACCAGATTGGACTTGTTGCCCGATACACCTGCCTGACAACAGAATACAGCAGCCTGGCTGACACATTCAGGGAACTGTTGGGGAAGTGTTGGGGGACGGGGGCAGGTGTGGGTGGGGAGGGTAGAAAGAGGGAGGGGAAGACGGGAAAAAAAAACGATGGACTGAGAACACTGCAGAATGGACAGGAAAATAACCATTTCGCAGACACCCAGGTTTTGACAACGGACGGACGTCAGTGGAGGACTGTGGTGATCCGTTCTCCGCGATGTCCCGTTGACTCTTACACGGTTGAGGGAGAACTTGAGGGAGAATACAGTGCAGTAGCGGACAAAAAGTACAGTAATTCCCAGAGCTTTGGACGGAGGGGCAGCATTGCAGAAAGGCCAGAGACTAAGACCCGACACAACTAGAGGAATCTGAACACTTGTGTGCGTGCGGCGTCCCCATGACTCTGTATAATGAGGGAGAAGAAGTTTTTGTGCAAAACCTTTTTTTTTTTTACCTGTCAGTATAACTGGGGGTTGGAGGCGGAGGGGGGTGGTCTGTTGTGACTGTTGACCTTATCATATATAATTATATCGTGTCTTCATCCCGCAAGTCCCTTACGTGCATTCGTGTGTGTGTGTGTGTGTGTGTGTACGTGTGTGTGTGTGTGTGTGTGTGTGTGTGTGTGTGAAGTTCATTATTTGTGATCGTAATGAGGGTTTAAGTATAAGTTTTCAATACTGCTGTGTACAGCCTTTTTACATCCTGTCCTGACAAAAGATAGAAAAGAAACATGAAATTAACAAAAAGAAATAAGGGAGTTGGGTAGGGAAACCATAACATGAAAATCAATCATTGCAAGCAACACACAAGAAATTCTATAGCGGGACTTTAAAATACTGTCGCGAATAACAAATAAACATACACATGACACTGACACAGTTACAACATACAAAAGCAGCATCACAAAATCATTAAACCATATTACGATTCAGAGAGAGAGAGAGAGGTTCAGTCCAGTACATCCAGTTCAGTTCAGTTACTCAAGGAGGCGTCACTGCGTTCGCACGCAGGACAAATCCATATACGCTTTTCCACATCTGCTAAGCAGATGTCTGACCAACAGCGTAACCCAACTTACGCGCTTTGTCAGGCAAGTAGAGGGGAAATGAAATGAAATGAAGTAGAATAATAATAATTACTTTGCTAATGAATAAGTAGATAATTAAATTAATAGATTGATCAATGGAAAATAGTAAAAATAGATAAGTTTAAAAAAATTTAGTTTAAAAGATAAGTCAATAGATGAATGAAATAGAATATGTTTTTTTTAAAATGATATGAGTAACAACAATGATGATAAAATTATATATATGTGTGTGTGTGTGTGTGTACTAATTATTATTATTAGTAGTATTATTATTGTTATATACATATATATTTATAATTGAATTAACACACACACACACACACACACACACACACACACACACACACACACACACACACACACACACACACACACACACATATATATATATATATATATATATATATATATATATATATATACATACATACATAATTGAATAAACATATACGCATACTCTCTCTCTCTCTCTCTCTCTCTCTCTCTCTCTCTCTCTCTCTCTCTCTCTCTCTCTTTGCAGAGGAGATGAATGAGGCCATTCACCATCTTAGGAATAATAAAGCGGCAGGTATTGATGGTAATATCCCTTAAATTTTCAAGACCGCAGTCACATGTGGCAAAATAACTAATTTTCTCGTCCATTTATTTAATATCATCTTTTCATCTGGATGTTATCCAGAAGCTTGGACAGAAGCCCTGATCCACCCAATACACAAAGGAAATGCACACGATCCTGATAACTACAGAGGTATTTCCTTGCTAAATGTTTGTCGCAAAATTTTTAGTTATGAATAAACGATTGTCAACTTTTGTAGAAGAGAAAAATATTCTTGGCGAGATACAATTAAGCAGGCTTTCACAAGGACCACTCAACAGTTGACCACATTTTCACGCTCTTTGCTATGATTCAAAAACAACTATTGAGAAACAAAATGTGTGCTGCGTTCATTGATTTTAAGAAAGCCTTTGGTTTTATTTCTCATTGCAAACTGTGGCCCATTTTACACAAACTAGGAGTAAAAGGGGATATACTGAACACACTACGGAGTATGTATAAAACTGTTAAGGCCCGCATTCGTATTGGAAGCCAGATTCTAGAAGCTTTTCATTGTCTTAAGGGTTTCAGACAAGGTGAAATAACCAGTCCCATTTTGTTTTCCTTATTCATTAACGAACTGGCTCAGGACATCATTAAAAATGGAAAACATAGTATACAATTTTTCCCTGATGTGCTTGAACTTTTTATTTGACTGTTTGCAGATTGTATTATTTTGCTGTCAGACACGGTTACAGGCTTACAAAACCAGTTAAATGTAGTAAGAGATAGACCAAAAGAATCTTGGTAAAAGTCGACTTACGTGGGATAAAAGAGGCGACGTATCGAGCCACAGGCTCTTCTTCAGGCAAATGAAATAAGTGACAGACAGAAAGATACAGACAGAGAGGGAGAGAGTAAAGTTCAGGAAAGGAAAGTGATGGGAAGTCACAGGAGAGGATACAAAAAAACAAAGAAGGGTGAGTAGAACTGTGAGTGTGTGAAGGAAAGAAGAGACTCCGAAGGGGGAGGAGGGAGGGAGGGGAGGGGGGAAATGGTGGGTGGGGGGTGAGAGGGAAGGGGTGGGAGAAACTATTAGGGACATATGAACAGGTAAGCGAAATAAGAAGTATGTATATTTCAATATAGTTATGGTAAAAAAAAATTTTTTAAATAAGATAAATAATAATAAATGATTTAAAAGGAAAAAGAAAAAAAGTTGTAATCATGAGGATGATGATAATAATAATAATAATAATAGTGATGTTAATAGTGATGATAATAGTAATGATATATATATATATATATAAATTAAAGGAGAAAAAAAAGAAAAACATTGAAGGCAGCATTGTGTAATATGTTCCTCTTCCCCTTCTCTCCCTCTGTCAAAATGAACACTAGTATTTAAATATGAGGGGGGTGGGGGGTGGACGAGGCGATGTTTTGAAAGGAAGAAAAGGGGAATATACATATATAGATGAATACAATAAAAATGAATTAGAATAAGAAAACATAAGTTAAAAAAATGGGGTGGGGGTAGGGGTGGCGGAGAAACAGAGGAAAAGGGAAATAGGGCAAGGATCAGAAAGGGGTTAGAGAATGCCTGGAAGACCGCTGCCGTCACTCTTTGGTGTTGAGTCCAGCTGGGGCGATGGTACCCAAGGCGGGTAATCACGGTAGATTCCATGAAACGCCGGTACAGGCCCGTGGGTTGGTTTTTTCCTGACAGCAGCGATCCTCACGTGGGTAAAACTGAAGGGGGCTGTTGAAATGGGTGCCCACTGGGTCACTGTAGCCAAGGCGCATGGAGCGCAGGTGTTCAGTGAAGCGCTCGTTCAGGCTGTGGTATGTTTCACCGGTGTACTTTTTGGCACATGGGGTGCAAGAAAGGACATACACCAGGTTCTCTGATTGACAGCCGAAGTGCGCCCTGACTGAATTACCCAGTGGGCTGGTGAGGGTGGTGGAGGTATCCAAGAAGGAGCAGGTTTTGCACCCCTTCCGGCCACAAGGACTGGTACCAGGAGGGAGAGGGGGCCCAGATCTACGAACAGCAGCTCGCACCAAGTGGTCCCTGAGGTTGGTGTTTCTTTTGAAGGCAGTGAGTGGTGGGTGGGGAAATATCTCACTCAAGCGTGTGTCAACCTTACGAAGGTGAAAATTGTTGACAACAGGGAGGTTGTGGGGGTGAAAGGTCAGGACTGCCACAATACGCTCATCCTTCTCTGTGTTCTCGGGCATCAGTGTCTGGGAGCGGGGGATGGCACGGGCCTTTCCAAGGCCTCTCTGGATCAAGGCCTCAGGGTACTGTCTGGCTAGGAAAAAGCCAACCATCCTCTCAGCCTGACGTTCAAAATCCAGCTCATCACTAAAGATGTGTCTGGGCCGAAGAAACTAGGAGAAAGGAATGCTGTCATTGCAGGCCTGGGGGTGGCTGGGTGAGTACATGAGGTACGAATGGGAGTCAGTATCCTTATAAGATACACTTGTGGTCAGAAAGTTGCAGGTGGGTTGGATGGTGACAACGGATGTCCAAGAACGGGACGGAGGAGTTGGAGATGGTGTGGGAAAATTTCAAGGCAGGGTGGAAGTTGGACATGAAGTCAGTGAAGGCCTGAAGGGACTCTAAGGGGCCTGTGGCTATGCCAAGGCAGTCATCGATGAAGCGCTTGTAGAGGGCTGGTCTGACACCCGTGTACTGGCTGAAGGCCTGCTCCTTAATGTATCCTACAAACAAATCAGGCAAAGCTAGGGCCCATTATTGTGCCCATGGCAACGCCGCCGCTCTGCTGCTGGAAGTGGTCCTGGTCGAACGAGAAGGAGTTGAGGGTCAGTACAAGCTCAGTCATCAGGATGGTGGGGAAATGGAGGTGGAGAGAGCTCTTAGGAAGAAAGTGTTTGACAGCCAGCATGCCTTCCTGATGGGGGATGTTGGTGTACAGAGACACAATGTCCATGGTGATCCTCTGCTTCTCAGTGCAGTCAGCAGGGAATGAGAAGTCGTTCAGGGGATTTAGGGTGTGGTTGGTGTCCTTCACGAAGGTGGGCAAGGCAGCCACCATTGGCTTAAACACTGAGTCCAGGAAAGCCGAAATGAGGGCGGTGGGGCAAGCACAGGCCGAAACGATAGGTCGTCCAGGGTTGTTGACCTTGTGTATTTTGGTGAGGATGTATAGGAGGGACTCACGAGGCTCTTTCATGACGGCATGGAGGGCTTCAAACGGAACATGACCATTATCAACGGCCGTCTTGATGGTCCTTCTGATGAGCGCCTTGCCAGCCTTGGTGGTGTCTCTGGCGATAGGGACGTGTAAGGTGGTGGTGGACAGCTGAGACCTGGCTTCCTGTAGGTAGATGAGCTAGAACTTCATGTAAATCTTGACAGATCCAACATTGTTATTTTCAGAAATGTGGCAAAGAAAGAAATGAGGGTTCTACAAAGGGCAAGTGACTTCAGTGGTAAATTCTTATTAGTATCTTGGTCTGATTTTGTCAACAAAATTATCATTTCGTGAAGCCGTCAGTGAATAGACTTGTAAAGCGAGAAAATGGGTCGTTGACATTTTTAGGACTTTTGAGATTATGAGATTGTTCAGCATCCATTTCCCTAAAACTATTTGACACACAAATTAAGCCAACTATTTTGCGGTATGGTGCAGAAATATGGGGTTTAACACAACAGAAAACGGTGGAAAATGTTCACAACTTTGCATTAAAAAAAATTGCTGAATGTCAGCCCCCGAACCCCAAACGACATGGTGTACGGCGAAACTGGACGTTACCCCTGATATGTTTTTACTAATGTTGCTTTTTACGTTTAACAACACTAGATGATTCCAGACTTCACGAAAAGCATACAACATGCTTCTATCACTTCATAATGATGGTAAGATTTGTTGGATATCTCATGTTTGTAAGGTTTTACACGAGACTGGTTTTGGCTTTGTATGGGAAAATCAGGGGGTGGCTGATCAAAATATATTCCTGGGGTCTTTCAGGCAGAGACTGATGGATTGTTACCCCCAAAAGTGGAATGAACATACCAGCAGCAGCACTAGATTTAGTGTTACCGCACATTCAGAATACCCGTATCCTTGGAATCCTACTTCACAACAGTTACGAACAAACATACCCGTGGCATCCTGATAAGATTTAGATCAGGTATATCCGAACTACACACACACACACACACACAAAACACAAAAAAACGTTACACTTCTGTATCAGAGCAAGACCTCATATGCTCATTCTGCCACAATGCTATAGAAACAGAACTGCTTTTTTTTCTTCTTTTCTTTTTTTTTTTTTTTCTTTTTTTTTTCCACTGCACAGAATTGAACAATCTACGACAGAAGTATATTCCTGAGAAATACATGCTTTATACTTCGATAACTGGATTTCAGCGTTTGATGCAAGATGAGCATTGTCTCCATGACCTTGGTAGATACATTTATCATGCAAACCGACGTCGTTAATGCTTTTTCCCATTTCTTGCCCTCCTTTTTTTTTCTTTTTTTTTTATAATCCTTTTGAAGATGTATATTACATTGTTGATGATGTTTATAGTATACTATAACAACGGTTCACTCTAACATTGTCAGCATGATCAGTTGTATGGCCAGTATGATCAATAAAATTCTTGCGCTCTCTCTCTCTCTCTCTCTCTCTCACACACACACACACACACACACACACACACACACACACACACAAACCACTTACGATTTTCGACACGGCTGCAAGGGATACAACTCCTATCTATGTGGACCATAGTGTGCCGCTCGGTCAGATGATTAGTTTCCCTTGCCTGTGACAGAGAGTGAAAGCTTTTCAACCACTGAGCTGATTGCGAACTCTGATGTCCAAGTGATAGTATCTCAAAAGACTGACTAACTGACACAGGCCTTTTTTTGTTTGTCTCTCATCCCTTTGCCTTTGTTCTCTCCATTTTTTCGTGTTGATTCCATCATCAGTCTTCTTCCTTTATTCTGAAGCAGTGATTATTGCTCATCTCTCGTTGCTTTTAACTGTTGTCTTCACACTTCATGACAGCAAATGACAAATGACAGCAGTAGAGCAAATACCTTGGCCAGCATGTGTGTGTGTGTGTGTGTGTGTGTGTGTGTGTGCCTTTCATTAGGAGTATCATTCGGGGAAACGTTGACATAGTTCTGTCCCTTAGTTTGAAGGGAGGGGACAAAACTATTTTTGTCAGGACCCAATAAACAGTATTGAGCAATGTTTTCTTTAATTTTACAAGATAATTTTACTTCGAATTGTTCAATACCCTATTTTAAATAATATGAAAATCAAAAACCACATGCGCACGCACGCGCACACGCACACACACCAATTTGCAAGATGGGTGGGAAAATATCTCAGATGCCATGAACTGGCTCATCACGTGTTGCTCAGTCTAACATATTTGGGAAGGCCTAGAGAGACTTCCGTTTTGAAGATATAGTGTTTTGTACAAACCGATAAAAGGAGTCTTGTCCAGTCTTTTACATTTTCGGCCACTGCCTATGTGTGGATGAGTCAAAGAAAGGGAATGAAAATGTCCTTGAAGCTTGGTTTCTGGAAAGTCAGTGGCTGTATTTCTCTGTACCCATGTCTGTATGTCAGGTGATGGTGTATTTCTCTGTACACGTCTGTATGTCAGGTGATGGTGTATTTCTCTGTACACGTCTGTATGTCAGGTGATGGTGCATTTCTCTGTACACATGTCTGTATGTCGGGTGATGGTGTAGTTCTCTGTACACGTCTGTATGTCAGGTGATGGTGCATTTCTCTGTACCCATGTCTGTATGTCAGGTGATGGTGTATTTCTCTGTACCCATGTCTGTATGTCAGGTGATGGTGTATTTCTCTGTACACGTCTGTATGTCAGGTGATGGTGTATTTCTCTGTACACGTCTGTATGTCAGGTGATGGTGTATTTCTCTGTACACGTCTGTATGTCAGGTGATGGTGCATTTCTCTGTACCCATGTCTGTATGTCAGGTGATGGTGCATTTCTCTGTACCCATGTCTGTATGTCAGGTGATGGTGTAGTTCTCTGTACCCATATCTGTATGTCGGGTGATGGGTGTATTTCTCTGTACACGTTTGTATGTTGGGTGATGGTGTATTTCTCTGTACACATGTATGTCAGGTGATGGTTTATTTCTCTGTACCCATGTTTACCTGTATGTCAGGTGATAGGTGTATTTCTCAGTACCCATTTTAACCTGTATGTCACTGTGGGTATCACTGACATACAGTGTTTGACACTATAATACTGACACTGTATGTCACACTGACAGTCATGTATGTTTGCCACCCCTGGAGGGGTTTTCCCACCAATCTTGCAGTAGCATCCCCACCTTCTGGAAATTCTGTGCTAGAAATTTCCTCTCTTCTATCACTCTCTCTGTTTCGGTCTTTTTTCTTTCTTCACTGTTGTCTCCTTTTTCTGCTTCCAGTCCATCCCCCTTTCTTTTTTTAAGCAAGCCTTGACTTTTTGTTTTTCTCTTTTTCGCATGTACTGTCTGTGCTGTTTTGCTCTTGCAACTAGGTACTGAGATGTAAACACTGGGATGGGTATTAGCCGCCTATTCTGCACTGTTATTTGCCAGTATGGCCTTTTTATGTTTGTTTTTTTTTTTGTCTGGTTTTGAAGTATTGTTTTTTCCTGTTTTTATGATTTTTTGTTTTGTTTTTGTTTGGGTTTTGTTTTTGTTTTTTTCTTTTCTTTTTTATCTGGGGATGATAAATTGTGCGGAATGGCTGGCGTCCTTAGCATGGTCTAGTCTTATTTGCCATATGGAGCCAAATGGTTAGGATACAGTGTCATGAACTGTGTTTTGTGGATTTGTCTTAGTGTGTTTTTTTTTTTGCAGATGTGAGTTTGTGTTGACATGGTTCAGCATTTGTATGGTTTGACAGTCCTGATGTGGCCCTGTGCAGTCGGCTGGACTATAAGCAACAAGAATGTATGTTTAATACTACATGTCATACTAACAGCGATGTATGTTTGACCCTGTATGTCACACTGACAGTATATGTTTGACACTACGTGTCATACTGACAGTGATGTATGTTTGACACTGTATGTCACACTGACAGTGATGTATGTTTGAAACTGTATGTCACACTGACGGTGTGTTTGAAACTGTATGTCACACTGACGGTGTGTTTGAAACTGCATGTCACACTGACAGTGATGTATGTTTGACACTGAATGTCATAATGACAGTGATGTATGTTTGAAACTGTATGTCACACTGACAGTGTGTTTGACACTGCATATCACACTGAGTGATGTATGTTTGACACTGTATGTCATACTGACAATGATGAATGTTTGACACTGTATGTCAGACTGACAGTGTATGTTTGACACTGTATGTTACACTGACAGTGTATGTTTGATACTACATGTCTTGCTGACCGTGATGTATGTTTGAAACTGTATGTCATACTGATGGTGTGTTTGACACTGTATGTCATAATGACAGTGATGTGTGTTTGAAACTGTATGTCACACTGACGGTGTGTTTGACACTGTATGTCATAATGACAATGATGTATGTTTGACACTGTATGTCACACTGACAGTGTGACACTGTATGTCACACTGACAGTGTATGTTTGATACACATGTCTGTTCCACAGACACACAGACGCCAGTGTGTGGCACAGGGCCCTGTTTTATTGCAAAGTCTGCCCAATGTATATTGCAGCTGTTCAAGTTGTCCACACCACACCTCACGAAGGGGAACAACTCCCTCCTCAACAAGAAAGAACCACTCACACATACACCATCCAAGGGACAAGACAACCAGACTGTAAAACTAAATAACAGTGAAACAAAGCTGCTCGTCAAAGGAAATGAACAATGAACTACAGACAATGAAGATATGCACACACAGACACCAACACATGACAGTGCTCACTGTCACACCAGTGACTGCACACAGGGATCTATCTGCAGACCAGTCAACTAATGCTGAGGACTGGATGACCGGTGGGTAATGCTGTTTTCATGACACCGCTTGACGCTGGGGTTAGTGATGATGGAGTAGTGTTGGGGAGGCAAGGGTAGTGTTGGGGTTGGGGGTACAAGGGTAGTGTTGGTGGGGGTGGGGGGGGTACAAGGGAGTGTTAAGGGGGCAGAGGTGGGGGATATAGGTAGTGTTGGGGGGCAGAAGCATGGGGGTACAAGGGTAGTTGGGGGGTACGGTGGTGGGGGATACGGGGTAGATTTGGGGGTGAGGGGTAAGGGTAGGGTTTGGAGTGTGTTGAGGTGGGGTGTGGACAAACAGTGCAGACTACAGACCAACAGAACTTCTATCCTGGCTGTTATACAAGCTGTCTCAGCTAGTGCACTGTATGGCTGGGTTGTGGTGACTGTGTCTCAGCTAGCGCACTGGTTGTGGTGACTGTGTCTCAGCTAGTGATGTATGGCTGGGTTGTGGTGACTGTGTCTCAGCTAGTGCTGTATGGCTGGTTGTGGTGACTGTGTCTCAGCTAGCGCACTGTATGGCTGGGTTGTGGTGACTGTGTCTCAGCTAGCGCACTGGTTGTGGTGACTGTGTGTCAGCTAGTGCATTGTATGGCTGGGTTGTGGTGACTGTGTGTCAGCTAGTGCATTGTATGGCTGGGTTGTGGTGACTGTGTCTCAGCTAGCGCACTGTATGGCTGGGTTGTGGTGACTGTGTCTCAGCTAGTGCTGTATGGCTGGGTTGTGGTGACCGTCTCAGCTAGTGCTGTATGGCTGGGTTGTGGTGACTGTGTCTCAGCTAGTGCTGTATGGCTGGGTTGTGGTGACTGTGTCTCAGCTAGTGCATTGTATGGCTGGGTTGTGGTGACTGTGTCTCAGCTAGTGATGTATGGCTGGGTTGTGGTGACTGTGTCTCAGCTAGTGATGTATGGCTGGGTTGTGGTGCCTGTGTCTCAGCTAGTGATGTATGGCTGGGTTGTGGTGACTGTGTCTCAGCTAGTGCTGTATGGCTGGGTTGTGGTGCCTGTGTCTCAGCTAGCGCACTGTATGGCTGGGTTGTGGTGACTGGTGACTGTGTCACAGCTAGTGCTGTATGGCTGGTTGTGGTGACTGTGTCTCAGCTAGCGCACTGTATGGCTGGGTTGTGGTGACTGTGTCTCAGCTAGTGCATTGTATGGCTGGGTTGTGGTGACTGTGTCTCAGCTAGTGCTGTATGGCTGGGTTGTGGTGAGTGTGTCTCAGCTAGTGCTGTATGGCTGGGTTGTGGTGACTGTCTCAGCTAGTGCTGTATGGCTGGGTTGTGGTGACTGCGTCTCAGCTAGCGCACTGTATGGCTGGGTTGTGGTGACTGTGTCTCAGCTAGTGCATTGTATGGCTGGGTTGTGGTGACTGTGTCTCAGCTAGTGCTGTATGGCTGGGTTGTGGTGACTGTGTCTCAGCTAGCGCACTGTATGGCTGGGTTGTGGTGACTGTGTCTCAGCTAGCGCACTGGTTGTGGTGACTGTGTGTCAGCTAGTGCATTGTATGGCTGGATTGTGGTGACTGTGTCTCAGCTAGTGATGAATGGCTGGGTTGTGGTGACTGTGTCTCAGCTAGCGCACTGTATGGCTGGGTTGTGGTGACTGTGTCTCAGCTAGCGCACTGTATGGCTGGGTTGTGGTGACTGTGTCTCAGCTAGTGCTGTATGGCTGGGTTGTGGTGACTGTGTCTCAGCTAGTGCTGTATGGCTGGGTTGTGGTGACTGTGTCTCAGCTAGCGCACTGTATGGCTGGGTTGTGGTGACTGTGTGTCAGCTAGTGCATTGTATGGCTGGGTTGTGGTGACTGTGTCTCAGCTAGCGCACTGTATGGCTGGGTTGTGGTAACTAGGTGTGACCTGTGTGTCTCGGCTAGTGCACTGTGTGTGACCAATGCTGTGCCTCTCAACAAAGTACTCTGCAGCAAATATGTAACAAAATAGAGGCAATAACAACAAAGTACTGTGCAGCATACATACAACAAATAAAGGCTATAACAGATCTGCTCCAGATTACATCGAACAACAATAACCAACAAAATGTAACCATGTTCAAATACTGTATGCTTGGCGGGTGTTGCAAAATAAAACGCTTTCTGAAGTAAGTAAATCAACAACCGAAACGATCTAAAAGCTGCAAAGCAACCAAGTACAAATGTGAAGCAAGATTAAGTAAGTTATCTGGACATGGTACCAGATCACACAGCTGAACCCAGATTAAGTAAACAATCATGATAATGATGGATAAAACCAGTCATGTTAAGTCAACCAAACTGTCATTTCACACTAATTCCAACGAGCTGCGATATGGCAGAGCTTCTGTGTCAATATCTCAAATAAAACAATTCATTTAAAAATTTCAATAAAAATAAAACAACAAATGATAGAGTTTGCAGGAAAAAAGTGCTAGTGATCTTTGCAATAAAAGCCGTGAGACACAGTGAAAGGTGTGTTGGGGCATGAGATGAATGCCTGTGGAATGTAGGATCCAAACTGGTGTGATGTGGACCAGAAACATTCTTTGGATGGACAGGACTGGTGAAGTGTGCGGCCAGTGTGTCTGTCTGACCAGACCACTGGCCACCTGACCATGTCTGTCTTGGGGGAGGGGCGTTCATGACATAGAAAAGCTGCCCTGTATTGCAAGTCTTTTGGATCACAATGTATGGTCTGTGTGTGATCACACAACAAAGGAGTGCTGCATCTCTCTCTCTCTCTATATATATATAAATAAACACACAACATTGTTCAGGTCACCATCTGCCCCTGATACTAAGGAGGCCCAGCACATGGAGTGTGGGTCTGACACTGATGGTTACAGGCCTCACATCACATCTACCTGACAAGCCCTCTGTGACACTGACGGCTACACGGCCCTCTGGAACACTGACACATGACTACATGGCCCTCTGTGACACGCTGACGGCTACAAGCCATCAGGGACACACCCACACAATATCCAATAACACTTTCCTCAACACTGACAGTTTCGTTGACACTGACATCAAAGCATGCACACCAAAATTGCACACCCAAAAAAAAGGTATGCATTCACAGGTTCATCACCTACACAAGCATGCACTCACAGGTTCTACACCAACCTAAGTATGTACTCATAGGTTTGCATGCACTAACATACACATTACTCGCATTAAAACTTGGCATGTGTGTGTACATTGAGGTTCCTCTACATTAACATGTGCATACCCAAGTTCATCAACAATGACAATAATGCAAACTCGCGTTCATTTCAACTGAAATATACACATTCACTTAACGGGCAAATGCACACTGAGGTTCATTTTAAAGTGATATAATTATGTACAGCCAGATTTGTGGAAACACCACTGAAACACCTCAAAAGTTGACATACATGTGCACTCACACAGGCAGGGACTACACACACACGCACGCACGCACATGCACATCCCCCGCACAGCCCCATAAGTAAAATAGTAAAACATTCCTGTTAGTCAAGTCCAACATGACTGCCTTCAAAAACTGTTCAGTCAACCAGCTGTGAAGATACTGTATCATATTTCATGACCCAACAGCTCTGCTAAAGCAACCACACCTTTTGTCCACTTGAGGAAGGCTTTGAGTTACATTATAAAGTAGATACCAAAAAAAAAAAATCCTTTTAAATAGTAAAAGAAAAATTGTTTCCCCACCACTTTTTTTTTTCACTGCCTTTTGCTTCAGCTAAACATGGTAACCACTGCAGTACAGGCAGACTGAAACGGGTCAACACGCTGTTCCACATGCCCACCACATCACACATCGGGTCACTGTCACATGTCAAGGTCAGGGGTCACTGTCACACGTTGGGGTCGAAAGTCACCATCAGATGTTGGGGACAGAGGTCACCACGGGTCAGGGGTCACTATCACATGCTGGGGTCAGCAAAGAAATGACCACATGCACACTGTGGATGGAATTGGGGTTGGGGTGAGGGGGGTCACTTGAAGTACTTGAGTCCCGTGACCAGAAGGAACTTTTCGATGAATATTTCCGAGTCCAGGACAGCGATGTGGGCAGCGCGGCCAATGATGGTGTTGGCGGTGGAGGGAAGGGCGTGGAAGACATCGAATCGAACCAGGCGACAGCTGGGCGTCTGGATGATGGGCGTCAGGATGTTGTCCACCATCTCATGGTACACCTTGCCTGTACACATCACGTCACATCACACACCTTGACTGTACACATCACATCACACACCTTGACTGTACTCATCACATCACACCTTGACTGTACACACCTTGCCTGTACACATCACATCACACACCTTGCCTATACATACCACACACCTGCCTGCACACACCACACCACACCACACCCCTTGCCTGTACACACTACACCACATCACACACATTGCCTGTACACACACATGTCACATGACACACTTGGCCTGTACACACCACATTCTACCTGTACACATCACACATGTCACATCACACATTGCCTGTGCATGCATCATACAACGCACCTCAAATCGCCCCACACCCCCTCCCCCCCCACACACACACAGAGCACAGTGAAGGGAGTACTGACCAAAGACACTGCTGTCCCTCTGTGCTGCCTTACACATCTCAATGCGGGATGAGTGGTATGGAACATAGCGGTCCTGGGACGACCCCACCAGTAAGACGTGTTTGAAGTACTGCAGCACTGTAAGCACACACACACACCACTATGACCCCACCTGTAACACGTGTTTGAAGTATACAGCACTGCAAACACACCACTATGACCTAGTACTGCAGCACTGTAAACACACACACACACCACTATGACCCCACCAGTAACACGTGTTTCAAGTACTGCAGCACTGTAAACACACACACACCCACCACTATGACCCCAACAGTAACACATGTTTGAAGTACTACAGCAATGCATGCACGCGCGCATGCACACACACGTACACACATGTTAAGACTGATACAGAAATTATGCAGTGGAACTGCGGAACTATTTCAACAAATCGACCTCACCATGTACAGCATATTTCAGAAAATAACCATCACATCTTAGTTTTGCAGTCATTAAATGTAAACAAAGCAAAAATCCCTAACTACACAATTATTACTATCCACCCACATTCCAGTCAGAAGATGACAGAGGAAAGATCAACACAGCTATCTACATAAAAGAACAGTTGATGTTTCAAGAGATTAAGCCCCCTGTGTCTAACAACACAGATAAATTTAACCCTGACTGCACGTGAATTTATATTAACGAGAATATTATTTTGAATATAGCTTCAGTATACCTACCCAAAGGTCCTGATAATCAAAACACAGAGTAGTTACGAACCCTACAGGACCAAACTGAAAAATGGTTAACAGCCCATGATTTTAACACCCATTCCCCATTTTGGGACAATGGATGCAAAATGGCCATTAACAATCCCTTTGTAGAAAACATAGTGGATTCATCTTTACATCTTTTAAATGATGGTAGTGTAACCAGAATCCCATTTGAGGAAGGCTTTGAGTTACATTATACAGCAGATACCACAAAAAAAAAAATCCTTTTAAATAGTAAAAGAAAAATTGTTTCCCCACCACTTTTTTTCACTGCCTTTTGCTTCAGCTAAACATGGTAACCACTGCAGTACAGGCAGACTGAAACATCTCAACACGCTGTTCCACATGCCCACCACATCACACATCGGGTCACTGTAACACCATGGGGGTCACTGCCACATGTCGAGGTCAGGGGTCACTGTCACACGTTGGGGTCGACCCCACACAATGGTTACGAATCCTACAGGACCAAACTGAAAAATGGTTGACAGCCCATGATTTTAACACCCATTCCCCATTTTGGGACAATGGATGCAAAATGGCCATTAACAATCCCTTTGTAGAAAACACAGTGGATTCATCTTTACATCTTTTAAATGATGGTAGTGTAACCAGAATCCCTGATATATTGTGACATAGAGCGAGAGCTAGAGACCTGTATCTTATTTCCCCTGTTATTGCCCCAGAATGTGAGTGGGTTACCATGAGACACGCTAGGTAGTGATCACTTACCCACTGTCATTGCTTTAAAAGGTAACACAGTGTTATGTGACTTCATAAAAGATAAAATTCCAAAATAAAACTATAGAAAAGCTGACTGGACCAAATTGGAAACCCTTCTTTGTATCACGGATATCAATGACGTTCATGTCGAAAATGTTGACAACACTAAATTCATGGAAACAATTCTGTCTGCTGCTGGCATCCATTCCTAAATGTAGTGCAATAAAATCAGACAAACATTCAGGCAATGTGTGGTGGAACCAACAACGTAAAGCCAAAAAATCTTTTTTTTAAAAGTAGCATTTAGAGTATTACAAAGACCAAGGTGACCAAGAAAATCACACAGAAATGAAGAAGACAAACAATCATTATAACTAGGTATTAGCACAGGTTAAACTACAGTATTGGTCAGATTTTTGTAACAAAGATGTTTATAATCAAAAAGATATCCATAAAGTCTGGAAAAAAACTTACAAGAAATGAAAAAGGGTGCAAATTTACCTGTTTACGACATAAATAGGAAACAAAGATTTCCCAACAGCTTTGAAAAAAAGCTGACACATTTGCAGAAATGTACAAAGAGTTTGCCAGAGAAAGAAAGACTTCTAAGGGAAAAAGCAGCAGCAAATGAAAAATATGATGATCCAAAAATTACCATATAAACATTGCACAAACGCTCCAATCACTTTTCTAGAAATGAAAGAAGCCATATCTTCTCTTGGAACCAAAAAAACTTCAGTAGGACCAGACGCCATTTCAAATGAAATGTTCAAGCATTTACCAGAAAAGTTCCTTAGATTATGTATCATATTCAATACTGTTGGTCAAATGGTACTCTGCCTACTTTATGGAAACAGTCCATAGTGGTTCCTATCCTCGAACAAGGAAAGCCAAAAACTGATAAAAACAATTATAGACCAATTACTCTGACTTCACATTACAACAGATTTCTCTGTGTGAAATTCGGGCTGCTATCCCCAGGGAGAACGCTTCGCTACACTACAGCACCACCTTTTTATGACTCACTTGTGTAAACAAAGTGTTCGGTTGTCTGTGTGTCCGTGGTAAACTTTAACATTTTCTCTGCAAATACTTTGTCACTTGACACCAAATTAGGCATAAAAATAGGAAAAATTCAGTTCTTTCCAGTCATCTTGTTTAAAACAATATTGCACCTCTGGAATGGGCACAAAAAAAATAATAAATGAACCCTAATTATATGCAAACTGCATTTACTGTTATATTTATATTTTTTGTATTCTCTAAACTTGGCACTTTGATCTGATATTCTGACCCAACAACAAGAGCAGTCATTATTATCATTTTTTGTTCAAACTGGAACTTCTTTTGCTAAGCATGGAAGTTTTATTTAATTGCAAACGTTTTGGTGCGGATAGTAAAAAAGGGAAATTACTCTAATTAATGCTAGGGGAGTTAATTTGCTTTAAACTGATCTTTCTCATCTTAAACATTACATTTTGAAATTATACTCAATACATAAAAAGCTTGGATTTTTTTTTTTAAAGTGTATCACAAGTGAGTCTTGAAGGCCTTGCCTCTCTTGTTTTTCTTTTCTTTTCTTTTTTTCCTGCATGCAGTTTTGTTTTTTTTTTTCCCTATCGAAGTGGATTTTTCTACAACTATTGTGAAAAAAAACAACGATATCTTCTTCTTCTGCATTCACTCGTATGTACACGAGTGGGCTTTTATGTGTATGACCGTTTTTACCCTGCCATGTAGGCAGCAATACTCCATTTTCGGGGGTGTGCATGCTGGGTATGTTCTTGTTTCCATAACCCACCGAACGCTGACATGGATTACAGGATCTTTAACATGCGTATTTGATCTTCTGCTTGCATATACACACGAAGGGGGTTCAGGCACTAGCAGGTCTGCACATATGTTGACCTGGGAGATCGTAAAAATCTCCACCCTTTACCCACCAGGCGCCGTCACCGTGATTCGAACCCAGGACCCTCAGATTGACAGTCCAACGCTTTAACCACTCGGCTATTGCGCCCGTCAAAAAACGATATAATTCCAGTCTGTTTGTTTTAAAAAGGGAGAACAGCAGTTGACCACCTACTTAAAATTACAAACCAGATCAAACATCAGTTTGCTCGTAGAAAAAATGTGCTAGCCACTTTCTTTGATATAAAAAAAAAAACTTATGACCAAGTATGGCATTCAAGATTACTGCATAAAATCAAATCGACTGGTTTATCAGGTTGCATGTTTAACTACTCCAATGCTTTTCTAAGCAACAGAGTAATCTGAACAAAGGTAGGAAATACTTACTCCAACTCCAGATCACTTGACATGGGAATCCCACAAGGATCAGTAATCACACCAACTTTTCAACATCTTGAGGAGCCCCATTGGCTCTTTGTTGTAATTTTACCAGTTGAATAGTCAGTTTTATTTTGTCTGTATTTTTCTCTTTTTTTGTATACCAATTGAGGAGAGAGGAATAGGGAAAGTAGTGATGATTTAAGGCATGGGTGGGTTGGGGAAGGTGATGGATTTTCATCTAAAATCACAATTGTGGATGGATGTTAAAAGAACGAACACACACCACTATTACCCCACCAGTAACATGTGTTTGGAAGTACTACAGCACTGCACACACACACACACGCACAGTGAGGACTGACCAGGTTTCTGACTGAGACGATAGAGGAAGGATTGGCGGGGGTCACTGCTGTCCTTCAGTGACAGTTGTAGTAATGACCCCGACTTCTTCCACTTCTGCATGAACCACATCCCTGTCACAAACACTGACGCATCAACCACATCCCTGTCACACACACACAGCGACACATCAACCACATCTGTCATGCACACACAGACACATCAACCACATCTGTCATGCACACTGACGCATCAACCACATCCCTGTCACACACACTGACACATCAACCACATCCCTGTCACACACAGTGACACATCAACCACATCCCTGTCACACACACTGCGACACATCAACCACATCCCTGTCACACACACAGCGACACAACCACATCTCTGTTATACACACACTGACACATCGACCACATCTGTAATGCACACTGACACAACCACATCCCTGTCACACACAGTGACATATCAGCCACATCCCTGTCACACACACAGCGAGACATCAACCACATCCGTCACAAACACTGACACATCAACCACATCCCTGTCACAAACACTGACACATCAACCACATCCCTGTCACACACACACACCGTGAAACATTGACCACATCCTTGTCACACACACACATACAGTGACACATCAGCCACATCTCTGTCACACACACAGTGACACATCAGCCACATCGTTGTCACACACACATACAGTGACACATCAGCCACATCCCTGTCACACACAGTGACATATCAGCCACATCCCTGTCACACACACAGAGTGACACATCATCCGCATCTCTGTCACACACACACAGTGACACATCAACCATATCCCTGTCGCACACACTGACACAACCACATCTCTGTCACACACACACACTGACACATCCCTGCACTGTACTGTCCTGAAATATTGTCATGATTGTGCTTCACATGTTTGTTTTTCACTTTGGGTTTCTTTGTTTTTCTCAAGGTCTTACTAAGAGCACTGGGTTATGCTGCTGGTCAGGCATCTGCTTAGCAGATGTGGTGTAGCATATATGGATTTGCCCGAATGCAGTGACGCCTCCGTGAAGAACTGATCTGTTTTTTGCTGCACTGTATCGTTCAGACACACCCCCATAACACACACACCCAGTGGGGTGCAGTGTGACGTACCCATGTTGACCAGACCACTGTTATTGTAG
This sequence comes from Babylonia areolata, assembly GCF_041734735.1. Classification (NCBI taxonomy): domain Eukaryota; kingdom Metazoa; phylum Mollusca; class Gastropoda; order Neogastropoda; family Buccinidae; genus Babylonia; species Babylonia areolata. Next base: position 27,830,284 of record NC_134878.1, read on the forward strand.
AGAGCTCCCAGGTGGGGCCCCGACAGGGAGAGGAAGGTGTACATTTTGGGCAGCAGGTGCATCAGTCGAGGGCTGGTCAGGGCCGAGCGAATGATGATGTTACCCAGAGAGTGCCCCACAAAGCTGTCACACAAACACCACCATCTTCTTCATCACCATCTTCACTGTAACCATGACAACATCAACATAATAATGATGTTACCCAGAGAGTGCCCCACAAAGCTGTTACACAAACACCGCCATCATCACTGTAACCATGAAAACATCATCAACATAATGATGTTACCCAGAGAGTGCCCCATAAAGATGTCACACAAACACCACCATCTTCATCATTGTAACTATGACAACATCATCAACATAATGATGTTACCCAGAGAGTGCCCCACAAACACCACCATCTTCATCATCACCATCACTGTAACCATGACAACATCATCAACATAATGATGTTTCTCAGAGAGTGCCCCACAAAGCTGTCACACAAACACCATCTTCATCATCACCATCATTGTAACCATGACAACATCAACATAATAATGATGTCACCCAGAGAGTGCCCCACCTCACTGTTCACACACACACACACACACACACAATGTGCACACACAGAGACCTGATTCGAGTGACCTGACTGTTGTACATCTCCATGTGGAAGAGAATTTCCTCCACCAACCTGTCCGTCATCTTCTCAAAGTCTGCAAATGTATCCTGCTGTAAACACACACACACACACACACACCCTGCTGTGAACACACACACTGCTGAAACACAGACACACACACACTGCTGTAAACACACACACACACACACACATTGCTGAAACACAGACACACACATTGCTGAAACACACACACACACACATTGTTAAAACAAACACACACACACACACACACTGCTGAAACACATGCACACACAAACATATGCACTGCTGAAACACACACACACACACACACACACACACACTACAGAAAAAAACACACTGCTGTAAACATGCCCCCCACCCCACACACACAATGCTGTAAATATACATACACAGACACACACACACTGCTGTAAACATACACACACCAGCATGAACATGCACACACACATACACACACACACACACTGCTGTGAACACAAATACACACGCTGCTGTAAACACACACACGTGCACGCACACACACATGCACGCACACACACTGCTGTAAACACAAATGCACACACTGCTGTAAACAAACGCACAGACACACTGCTGTAAACACACACACACACACTGCTGTAAACAAAGACAGTGGTCCAAGCTTCATGATTCAAAAACACTGGTAAAGAAGGAAACAGCTGGACACTGCTGTCAAGGATCTGTGCTTCATGTGCATGCTGACAGTGATATTCAGAACAAATCAACACCAGGTACCTTGCACATCACACCACCCACACTGCTCACACACACACGGTGACTGACCTGGTTACGTTCCGACATGAGGAACTCTAACCTGAAGCCAGGCAGTGCCATCTCCAGGTAGGTACGAACCAGTCGTAGATCAGCACTGTTACCTGTACACAACACATCAAGTGTTAACAGGTAGTATGTCATGACCATCTGTTACCTGCACAAACAACATAAGTGTTAACATGTAGTTAGTCATCTCTTAGTAGATCACCACTGTTGCCTGTACACACGACATCAAGTGTTAACATGCAGCTAGTCATCTCCAGGTAGATCAGCACTGTTACCTGCACAAACCACATCAAGTGTTAACACATAGTTAGTCATCTCCAGGTAGATCACCACTGTTGCCTGCACAAACCACATCAAGTGTAAACATGTAGTTAGTCATCTCTTGGTAGATCAGCACTGTTACCTCCACCAACCACATGGAGTGTTAACATGCAGTTAGCCATCTCCAGGTAGCCCACACCTTTTTAGAAGCAGGAACAAGTCGCATACTCCCAGGCTCTTTTGGCCATGTGCCAAGAAAACCAGAACTTCTTCGACAAACTAATCACGCAGGATAGACATGGGTCCATCACTAGATCCAGAGGCTAAAGCCCAGTCAAAGCAATGGAAGCATTTGGACTCACCACCTCCAAAGAAGGCAAGTGTCCAACCATCAGCTTGCAAGGGTCATGCTCACGGTGTTTTGGGACCAGCGTGGATAGTGATGATGGATTTCCTGGCAAAGTGTGCCACAATTACTGGGACATCCTACAAGACAATGCCCTTGTTCACAACTCACATGTTGCCCTGACAGAAGCACGGTCCTACAGCGATGAAACCCTTCCTCGACCCCCTTACTATCCCAACCTCACACCTTTTTCCAACCATCAAGTTATTTTTGAAGGACAAGCACTTCCCAGACAATGGAGTGCTTACTTCCAGGGTAAAGTCATGGCTTCTGGTGCAACCTACAGACATCTACAGGCAAGGTCCTCAGAGCTACACAAAGCAATGGGAGAAGTGCGTACAGACATAGAGCACACAGCTTGCTGTGCTGTGTACAGACAGAGATCACAGGGCACACAGCTTGCTGTGCTGTATACAGACAGAAATCACAGGGCACACAGCTTGCTGTGCTGTATACAGAGATCACAGAGCACACAGCTTGCTGTGCTGTATACAGAGATCACAGAGCACACAGCTTGCTGTGCTGTGTACAGACAGACACAGAGATCACAGAGCACATAGTTTGCAGTGCTGTGTACAGACAGACACAGAGATCACAGTGCACACAGCTTGCTGTGCTGTATACAGAGATCACAGAACACACAGCTTGCTATGCTGTGTACAGACAGACACAGAGATCACAGAGCACACAGCTTGCTGTACTGTATACAGACAGATCACAGAGCACAGTTTGCTGTGCTGTATACAGAGATCACAGAGCACACAGCTTGCTGTGCTGTGTACAGACACAGAGATCACAGAGCACACAGCTTGCTGTGCTGTGTACAGACAGTCACAGAGCACACAGCTTGCTGTGCTGTGTACAGAGATCACAGAGCACACAGCTTGCTGTGCTGTATACAGAGATCACAGAACACACAGCTTGCTATGCTGTGTACAGACAGACACAGAGATCACAGAGCACACAGCTTGCTGTGCTGTACACAGACAGATCACAGAGTACACAACTTGCTGTACTGCATACAGACAGAGATCACAGAGCACACTGCTTGCTGTGCTGTGTACAGACAGACACAGAGATCACAGGGCATACAGCTTGCAGTGCTATGTACAGACAGAGATCAAAGGGCACTAACCATCAAGGCCATGCACACACACAATGAGGTGAAGGCCATTCACATCATCGTACTCCTCCGGCGTCAGTAGGTAGGGATGTGTCGATGCTAGGCTGGATGATTCACTGCACACACACATGCACACAAATAGACACATAAACATGAAACAAATACAAAAAAAACACACATAAATAAACAGCATACCTTGTAAACATGGCAATGTACAGCTCACATTCAAACATCCATTTTATTTAAATAATTACAGCAATGTAACATGCATAAATCAATGTGTGTGCAGCATACACACATACAAGCAGACAAAAACACATAACAAAATGACACTGAACACATACATGCAGGTACACACACACACACACAAACACACACACTCCAATAATCCACTGTCCAGCACTCTAACCTCTCTGTGATTTAGGGCTGATGGAAATGGTGGAGGTGGGAGGGAGGGGAGTCGTGATTGGGCTCTCTCTCTCGCCAGCCCTCTTTCTCTCTCTCTCTCTCAAACATACATCCCACACACACAACACATACACCCTCCCCTGACCCCCTCCCCCCAAACACAGAGCTTAACTTCCATGAGTGGCAATTCAAAATTCATTCACCATTGAAACAAAACATTATTTTTGTACTGGTGATCTTTTCAGCAAGACGAATGACTCCATTTGCGGCAGCATTTTTCTCTACAAGTGAAAATTCCAAAAACATGAACCAACCTGTATAAATGTCCTGGATAGTTGAGTGACAACTTCAATGTTTCTCGTAAGTTGACAAAACTGAAAAGGGAAAAAAAAAAGTACATGTTCCAGGCATGGTCAAGTACAAAGATGTGGACATTCAATGAATCTGTGCACAAACTATTGTGTCAAAACACACATGTAAACATACATGCACACATACAAAATGCAAGTGTGAATAATATGGAAAGGGAAGAACACATTCAAAGTTTACACAACACAAACTGAGATGAACACATTTGAAGTGTGTACAATATGAACAATGAAGATTACCTTCTGAGCAAACAACACATTCAGTAACACACATGAACTGTTGAAGGATGACTGATGAAGTGTATGCTGTATACTTTGTAATCCACATGTCATATACGACGTGAACACAGTTAGAAAGAGTGACATGAACAGGAATGAACAAAGTATCTGTAACACATGAAAGATGAACACATTCACTGATGAAGTGTATGCTATATACTTCATAAACCACATGCCATATACAACATGAACACATTTAGAAAGAGTCTGACATGAACAGGAATGAACACACAAAGTATCTGTAACACATGAAAGATGAACACATTCAGTGATTCATAATGTGTACAATATGATGAGGGATGAATGCATTCAAAGCGTGTGTACCATCACTAGGAAGGACGCATAAACACAATACTAGGTGCACAGTGCAAACACAAACAGAACAGTACGTAAAAAAAAAAAATTTTTAAATGCACAGGCTTCTGTTTAATTAAAGTTCAAGTACTTTAACCCTGGTTACTGAAGATGTTAGTGTTTTATCCTGGCTCCTGAAGATGTTTGTCTTTTCACACACAGTACCCCACCAGTCCTCACTCACTTGACAGCGGTGTGTGTGTGTGTGTGTGTGTGTGTGTGTGCGTGTGCATGCGGGTGTACATGCGTGCATGCAGGTGTGTCTGTATGTGTGTGTTGTGTTGTTACTGTTGGATTTTATGTCTGTTCATTAACCCCTAGGCTGCCTGCATGACGAGATAACTCGTCATGCCAAGCATGTATGCTTCGCTGCCTGCATGACGAGATAACTCGTCATCGAAATATTCTGACTTTTCCCTGCTTTGCATTCAGTTCGTTGACAAAAATGCTGGTAGCTTTAGCTTGGGGAATCTTTCTGGATTCTATTCATAGCTAGAAACACCATCTGCGTCATAAGGCAGTCCTTTATTTGAACGTTTTGGTTGGGTTACTGGCCGCAGTCTTTGCCTGGCTCCTCTCCTCGCTCGCTCAACAAAATGTCGGACTGACTCCGTGCTCAAGACATGCGCTCGTGGCGAACTAAATCAACCAAGATTACTTTCTTCAGCTAATGCTCAGAAAGAATTGGAGCATAAATTCGAAGGAGAAGACAGTGGTGAACATTTATAGGACGATTTGATAGAAAATAAAGGGAGCAATCAAGAGAGTGGCCAAGATACAACTATCAGTGAGTGATGCAGGCTGTTCAACTCTAGCAGACGAATTTTTAGCAGGGCACCGAATGAGCTATTTTCTTGGCACTCAGCCAACGCGGTCTGATGAAGTGACGGTGTGAGAGGGGTGAAGAGGAGGGGGGTGGAGACTGAGGGGGCGTGGCCTCACATCCATATTATCACTTGCAGAAGTCACAATGCATCTATTTCTTTTTCAGTTTTTTTATATTGTGGTTGTTCTAGTATGATTTTGTGCGTGCAGATATCCATTTGTCCAGAAAATGATATTTTTGTGCAAATTACCTGACTAATGTTTGTAATGAACAAGTTGAAAATGTGACAAAAAACAAAACACTGATTTCAAAACAACAGCATGTCACTTAAAATGCATAAAATGGGAAAACATCATGTGTTTTGTATTCTTTATTCATTTCCCTTTCAGAAAATATATACTTTTATGGGTCTTTCTCCAATAACAAAGAGCACAGAATTTTTTGAAAATTTATACCCGTTTTTTGTGAAAAAACCCTGGCAAATAGATTTCACTTAAATCTTATTTTCCTGGCAGCGAAAGGGTTAAGAGTGAGGGTTGGAAGTCGAAAGAGTAGGGGTGGTATAATGAACAGGACATGGGGGAAGTGGCCTGAGTATATATACGCTGTGTTTGTGTGCAGATGTGTGTGATTGTGTGTGTGTGCAAGTGCATGTGAGTGTGTGTGTTATGATTTCTTCATGCCTTAATATTTTGCCATTCTTTAATTTCAGATAGAATGTGAAACAAGGTAAAAAAAAAAATCCTACCTCTATGTGTGTGTGTGTGTGTGTGTGTGTGTGCGTGCATGCACCACCACTCACTTGACAGTGGTCTGTGTGTGTGTATGTGTGTGTGTGTGTGTGTCCATGCATGCATGTACCACCACTCAACTGACAGCGGTGTGTGTGTGTGTATGTCCATGTATGAATGTACCACCACTCAATTGACAACGGTCTGTGTGTGTGTGTGTGTGTGTGTGTGTGTGTGTGTGTGTGTGTGTCCATGCATGCATGTACCACCACTCACTTGACAGTGGTGTGTGTGTTTGTGTGTGTGTTTGTGTGTACCACCACTCACTTGTCAGTGGTGTGTGTGTGTGTTTGTGTGTACCACCACTCACTTGTCAGTGGTGTGTGAGTGTGTGTGTCACTCTGTGTGTGTGTGTGTGTGTGTGTGTGTGTGTGTGTACCATGACTCACTTGACAGTGGTGTGTGTGACAGAGGACACCAGTTTGGGCAGCTGCATAGCGTCGTCCACCCAGCGCGACAACTCGGGGTAGGACGAGGAGCTGGACAGCCTTGACCTTTCCTTGGCGGCCCCTGGGGAGGAAGAGGAGGGAGGGTGGTGGAAGAGGGAGAGGGAGGCTCGCTGTGCGGCCAGGGCAGAGTTCTCCAGGTTGCGGACGATGTCAGTGTCGCTGGCGGCACGGTGACAGTGGACAGGGGAGGCCTGCAGGGAGGGGGGGCCCGACACGCTCTTCTCCCGCACCGACCGCTCGTATTCCTCCCGCAACAGCTCCATCACTGTCACCTTGCCGTCCCCCCGTGACGATGATGATGGGGAGGGCTCCCATATCCTGATCCCGGCCATCATGGCCACCTCGTCCTGACCATCCACTGAAGGGGCCGTCTGACTGGCCAACAGCATGGGCTCCTGGCTGGGCGGCAGAGAATCCAGCTGGATGCCTGACTCCCTGGAGGTGGTGCGGAGGGAGGAGGAGGGGGAGAGGGTGTCAGTGGTGGTGGTGGTGGGGGGGGTGTCCATGGACACACGCACCCCAGAGTCCACACTGACCACACTGGCACTCTGCAGCCTGCTGTCTGCCGCATCACCATTGTCACCCACGTTGCTGTCCTCCTCCCCACCTGTCACACCTGTCACACCACTCACCTGAGACAAACTGTACTCCACACCAGACACAGACAAAACGTCACTGCCCTTGTTGCTGCTGTCAGCAGGAGTGTGTGTGGACTGAGGGCTGTGTTTTGGCAGGAAGGCCTCTCTGTGGCTGCCTGGAGAGCGGGGCAGGTCAGGATCCCCGTCACAGGGGTCATCCTTCACAGGGGCCGTGTAGGACCGCTGGGCCCGGAACACTGCGCGCTTCTGACCCAGACTGCCTGCCAGGCCACTGTCCACCACGCTGACCTCCGACCTGCCTGTCACCTGAGGGCTGCTGGGAAGGGCGGGGGCGGGGGAGGAGAAGTCGGGGAGGGAGGCGGCACTGCCCCGACTCCAGCAGGCCCGGGACAGCACTGAGGAGGAGCTGGAGGCAGGGCGCAGGGGGAACAACTCCTGCTGTCCTGGGCTGAGGGTGCCCAGCAGCACGGCCTGGGAGGGGTCCGTGTTGGGGCGGGGCACCTTGCTGTAGCCAATCAGAGTCACCGCCTTCTCCTCCCTGGCCTTGAACTTGCCCACGGCCCGCTCCAGCTCCAGCTTCTCGGCCTCAGAGCAAGAGTAGGATGAGGGGCGCTTGAAGGCCTCGGGCTTGATGTTCTTGATGAAGTTCTTCTTGGACCGAGACTTGGACCGCAGCACCACCGCCTCCCCGTTCTGCGAGGAGTTTGAGCCTGACGACTGCGTGTCTCCCCGCGGCCGTCCACTGTCCGTGATGGTGGTGGTGATGGGGGTGGGGGGGGCATGGGTCACCTCACACTTTTTCCTACTGTCACCTGAGGAATGCACACCTGAAACCACCTCCACACATCAGCACTTCTCTCATACATGTCCACAGACAGAAATATGTTATTTCACATCTTTATCCATCCACACATGCACTCGAAGTCTTTCTCTCTTTCACATTCTAATCATCACATACATGCACACATCTACTGATGTTCACACAATCTTCACACATACACAGCCCTCCACTAAAAGTAAACAGTTTCAGACAAGCATGGCTTTCACTGTGACCAGACGTGATCCAAATTCTATGACCCACACCCCTCAGTTATGTCTATGTCTGTACACAGAGGACATGACCCATACCCCTCAGTTATGTCTATGTCTGTACACAGAGGACATGACCCATACCCCTCAGTTATGTCTATGTCTGTACACAGAGGACATGACCCACACCCAGTGAGGGGGAGGACTGATGGAGTGGGGGGGGGACTGATGGAGTGAGGGGGAGGACTGATGGAGTGGGGGGGACTGATGGAGAGTGGGGGAGGACTGATGGAGAGGGAGGACTGATGGAGAGTGGGGGAGGACTGATGGAGTGGGGGGGACTGATGGAGTGAGGGGGAGGACTGATGGAGTGAGGGGGAGGACTGATGGAGAGTGGGGGAGGACTGATGGAGTGAGGGGGAGGACTGATGGAGAGTGGGGGAGGACTGATGGAGTGAGAGGGAGGACTGATGGAGAGGGAGGACTGATGGAGTGAGGGGGAGGACTGATGGAGTGAGGGGGAGGACTGATGGAGAGGGAGGACTGATGGAGTGAGGGGAGTGAGGGGGAGGACTGATGGAGTGAGGGGGAGGACTGATGGAGAGGGAGGACTGATGGAGTGAGGGGGAGGACTGATGGAGTGAGGGGAGTGAGGGGGAGGACTGATGGAGTGAGGGGGAGGACTGATGGAGAGGGAGGACTGATGGAGTGAGGGGGAGGACTGATGGAGTGAGGGGAAGGACTGATGGAGTGAGGGGAGGACTGATGGAGTGAGAGGGAGGACTGATGGAGTGAGGGGAGGACTGATGGAGTGGGGGGAGGACTGATGGAGAGGGAGGACTGATGGAGTGAGGGGGAGGACTGATGGAGAGGGAGGACTGATGGAGTGGGGGGGAGGACTGATGGAGAGTGGGGGAGGACTGATGGAGAGGGAGGACTGATGGAGTGTGGGGAGGACTGATGGAGAGGGAGGACTGATGGAGGGGGAGGACTGATGGAGAGGGAGGACTGATGGAGAGTGGGGGAGGGCTGATGGAGAGTGGGGGAGGACTGATGGAGAGGGAGGACTGATGGAGAGTGGGGGAGGACTGATGGAGAGGGAGGACTGATGGAGTGGGGGGAGGACTGATGGAGTGAGAGGGAGGACTGATGGAGAGGGAGGACTGATGGAGTGAGGGGGAGGACTGATGGAGAGGGAGGACTGATGGAGAGGGAGGACTGATGGAGTGAGGGGGAGGACTGATGGAGTGAAGGAGGCGGACTGATGGAGAGGGAGGACTGATGGAGTGAGGGGGAGGACTGATGGAGTGAGGGAGGTGGACTGATGGAGTGAGGGAGGCGGACTGATGGAGAGGGAGGACTGATGGAGTACGGGGGAGGACTGATGGAGAGAGTGGAGGACATTGGAGGGAAGGGGGAGTACTGACTGAGGAGGGTGAGGATGGACATAGAGGGGGAGGACTGGTGGAGAGGTGGGACAGACAGAGAGAGTGGGGATGGGGGGGGGGGCTGACTGAGGAGGGGGAGGACGGACAAAGAGGGGGTGGGGAGGACTGATGGAAAAACAGGAGGGACTGACGGAGAGAGAGGGGGGGGGGGGGGAACTGACCGGGGTGTTCCCAGGCATCATGGTAGATGTCCTCAAAGATGATGGGCAGCGTGGTGTTGTCCCCATCCAGCTCCATACACTCCACAGGCAGGGGCTGTAACTGCTGCAGGTAGGCTGAGCTCCGCACCAGACTGGCCAGGGCACTGTGGCCGTGCACTCTGTGTGCCCACACAACATGTATATACTGGCCATGCACTCTGTGTGCCCACACAACATGTATATACTGGCCGTGCACTCTGTGTGCCCACACAACATGTATATACTGGCCATGCACTCTGTGTGCCCACACAACATGTATGTATTGGCCGTGCACTCTGTGTACCCACACATGTGTATATTGTCCGTGCACTCTGTGTGCCCACACAACATGTGTATATTGTCCGTGCACTCTGTGTGCCCACACAACATGTGTATATTGGCCGTGTACTCTGTGTGCCCACACAACATGTACATATTGGCCGTGCACTCTGTGTGCCCAAACAACATGTGTATATTGGCCATGCACTCTGTATTTATCCATTTATTTACAGTGCACTCTGTGTGCACACACAACATGTATGTATTTATCTATTTATTTACCGTGCACTCTGTGCGCACACATGTATATATTTATCTATATATTTTCAGTGCACTCTGTGTGCGCATACATGTATATATTTATCTAATTATTTACCGTGCACTCTGTGCGCGCATACAACATGTATATATTTATCTATTTATCTACAGGTGACAAAATGGCACCATTATTCCCACTGGCACAGTGCTTCAGCCCTAGGCTGACCACAAGTCAGTCGCCCATTATGTTTTTGTCTTTTGCAGCTTTCTCACTGGCTCTTCAGAATCAAAACTGCGCTACCAGAGACCCAATTTTAACCTTTATTTGGTGACAAACTTAAGCCTGTTACAAGTTTCAGTTTTCAGTTTTCAGTAGCTCAAGGAGGCGTCACTGCGTTCGGACAATTCTATATACGCTACACCACATCTGCCAAGCAGATGCCCGACCAGCAGCATAACCCAACGCGCTTAGTCAGGCCTTGAGAAAAAAAAAACAAAAAAAAAAAAAAAAAAAAAATGAACTGAATTGGAATGAGAGTTAAAACCTAGTTTGGACATTAAGTCGGCTCATGAAAATGGTCATTAAAGCTACTGAATAAAAATTGAAATATGTTTTTTCGCCTTTGGCGACCAGTTAGAAATACGAAGTCTTGAATATTTCATTACACCTTGGTATCAAAAAGACTGCTTTTACATTACATCCATCTGCTGATTACTGCCCAACCATCTGCTGATTACTGCCCCATCATCACTTCCATCTGCTGATTACTGCCCTAAATTCATGGCCATCTGCTAATTACTGCCCTAAATTCACAGCCATTCGCTGACTACTGCCCTAAATTCACGGCCATCTGCTGACAACAGCCCAAAATTCACAGCCATCCGCTGACTACTGCCCTAAATTCACTACCATCTGCTGACTACTGCACTAAATTCACGGCCATCTGCTGACAACAGCCCAAAATTCACAGCCATCCGCTGACTACTGCCCTAAATTCACTACCATATGCTGATTACTGCCCTAAATTCACGGCCATCTGCTGACAACTGCCCCTGTGTCAGCAATGGGGAGACAGGGACCACTCACAGACTAACAACGTTACATCTTCCATCACCAACTGAAACACTGCTCTGCACACACCTCAGGGGAACAGCATATATTATCTCCAAAATGGTTCTGCCCACCAAATATTCAATGATGCAGAACTCTTCCTTGTCATACAAAACTATATTTTTGTTTTAGTCACAACATTTCTAATGCCTTCGTTTTCCAGGGTTGGTCATCACTTCATCATTCCTGGATTTCAAGAGGATTCAAGGGACTTGAAAATGGAGCTCAGAAATCCAGAAGCCTAAGAATCCTGGCAAATGCAGACTGACACTCACCCCGTTATAGCAGGACAGACAGACAGACAGATATACAGACACTCACCCCGTTATAGCAGGACAGACAGATATACAGACACTCACCCCATTATAGCAGGGCAGACAGACAGACAGATATACAGACACTCACCCCATTATAGCAGGACAGACAGACAGACAGATATACAGACACTCACCCCGTTATAGCAGGACAGACAGATATACAGACACTCACCCCGTTATAGCAGGACAGACAGACAGATATACAGACACTCACCCCGTTATAGCAGGACAGACAGACATACAGACACTCACCCCGTTATAGCAGGACAGACAGACATACAGACACTCACCCTGTTATAGCAGGCCAGACAGACAGACATCACCCCCAGTTATAGCAGGACAGACAGACACTCACCCCCAGTTATAGCAGGACAGACAGACAGACAGACAGACACTCACCCCCAGTTATAGCAGGACAGACAGACAGACAGACACTCATCCCCAGTTATAGGAGGACAGACAGACACTCACCCATCCTCAGTTATAGCAGAACAGACAGAAAGACACTCACCCTGGGTCATAGCAGGACAGACAGATAGACACTCACCCTGGGTCATAGCAGGACAGACAGACAGACACTCACCCTGGGTCATAGCAGGACAGACAGATAGACACTCACCCTGGGTCATAGCAGGACAGACAGACAGACACTCACCCTGGGTCATAGCAGAACAGACAGAAAGACACTCACCCTGGGTCATAGCAGGACAGACAGATAGACACTCACCCTGGGTCATAGCAGGACAGACAGATAGACACTCACCCTGGGTCATAGCAGGACAGACAGACAGACACTCACCCTGGGTCATAGCAGGACAGACAGATAGACACTCACCCTGGGTCATAGCAGGACAGACAGACAGACACTCACCCTGGGTCATAGCAGGACAGACAGATAGACACTCACCCTGGGTCATAGCAGGACAGACAGACAGACACTCACCCTGGGTCATAGCAGAACAGACAGAAAGACACTCACCCTGGGTCATAGCAGGACAGACAGATAGACACTCACCCTGGGTCATAGCAGGACAGACAGATAGACACTCACCCTGGGTCATAGCAGGACAGACAGAAAGACACTCACCCTGGGTCATAGCAGGACAGACAGATAGACACTCACCCTGGGTCATAGCAGGACAGACAGACAGACACTCACCCTGGGTCATAGCAGGACAGACAGACAGACAGACACTCACCCTGGGTCATAGCAGGACAGACAAGCTGACTTGGGGTTTTCCAGAGTGAAAAATGCTTCTGCAAATCTCCGCACCTGGGGCACACACACAGTTTTACATGGAGAGAAAAAACATTACACGCAAACATGCACTCACACACATACACATGCATGCAAGTACACACATCCTCATCTTTCGAAACAAAAAGTGGAACTTTTTGCTTGCATTTATAACAAATTAACATGTCTACAATTGATGTTTGATAGTAAGTCAAACAAGGACAAAACTATCATTAAATGATTCGAAAATGCTTTTCAATGCCAACTACCACAGTGCAGGTAAAACAAAAGATTAATCATCAGGTACACTGGAACAAACACACATGCACACACTCACACACATGCACACACACAAACTGACATACACACACAAAGCTTAATCACACCCCCACCCCGCCCCCATCATCCACCTTCTACCTAGAGTGTGTGTCGTTTCTTGGCCAGCAGTGTGTGTGTGAGAGGGAGGGAGAGGGGGGCGTCTCCAGGAACTGTGCCCACATCACAACACACACACACTCAAACACACACTGCCCCTACCCTCATAGTGTGGTGTTCCTTGGCCAGCACTGTGTGTACAGGGGGCGTGAGAGTGGCCATCTCTAGGAACTGTGCCCACAGGATGACGTTCTCTGCACAAAGCTGGGTGATGTCTGTGATGGCCTGCTGAATCAGTTCTTCTTCCTCTTCAAGGCTCTGAAACATCAACACACATCATTGTTAACAGTTCTTCTTCTTCTTCAAGGCTCTGAAACATCAACATCACTGTTATCAGTTTTTCTAATTCTTAAAGGCTCTGAAACATCAACATCACTGTTATCAGTTCTTCTCCTCTTAAAGGCTCTGAAACATCAACATCACTGTTATCAGTTCTTCTCCTCTTAAAGGCTCTGAACCATCAACATCACTGTTATCAGTTCTTCTTCCTCTTCAAGGCTCTGAAACATCAACACACATCACTGTTACAGTTCTTCTTCCTCTTCAAGGCTCTGAACCATCAACACACATCACCGTTACAGTTCTTCTTCCCTTTCAAGGCTCTGAACCATCAACATCACTGTTATCAGTTCTTCTTCCTCTTCAAGGCTCTGAAACATCAACACACATCACTGTTACAGTTCTTCTTCCTCTTCAAGGCTCTGAACCATCAACATCACTGTTATCAGTTCTTCTTCCTCTTCAAGGCTCTGAAACATCAACATCACTGTTACAGTTCTTCTTCCTCTTCAAGGCTCTGAACCATCAACACACATCACTGTTACAGTTCTTCTTCCTCTTCAAGGCTCTGAACCATCAACACACATCACTGTTACAGTTCTTCTTCCTCTTCAAGGCTCTGAACCATCAACACACAACACTGTTATCAGTTCTTCTTCTTCTTCCGGCCTCTGTAACATCAACATACACCACTGTCAGTCTTGTCCTCTCTGCCTCCACACACACACATACACACCACAGCTGCTGGGTTCCAGCTTAACTCTCTCCGGACGTAGGAATGCTCACGCATTCCTACACAAAACATATTCGGATTCAGAGAAAGGAATGGAATAGCATTCTTCAAAAGTAAAATTCCATCACGCGCTGTACACGTGATTTTGTGATTAGCCAAGCAGAGTGCGCTATTCTGGGTCACTTCCACAATCAAACAGTATGATTGGTCAGCCCGGCATGTGTGGCCTGTCTCGCATACACGCTGACAAAGTCACTGACCGGTCGTCTGCTCGTGTACCAGCCTGTTAGCAAAGCGGGCTCTTCTCAGAATGTTGTGAAGCGAACAAGGCAGCGACGGCAATGTTTTAGGGTTGCCGAAGTACTTGAAATGCTACAAACTGAAGGGTCGGACATTGAAGAGGTGGATGATGACGAAGAAGAATGCGAAGTTAATGCTGAAAGCGAGCATGGGTATGGTGATTCGGGGTGAAAAATTGGCAGTATTTTCTACATATGGCAAAACTGTAAAAATAAGATGAGAAATTTGATTATTTTATATGTACTAGCTCAACACGTAATAAACCAGTTCTAAAAGTTTCATTTTCTTACACAGTATTTTGTATTTTTTGTAATTTTTTTCTAAACCATTACAAATGGGCCGTCTGTGGGGAAAAGCAAGGGAGAAAACTTGTCGTCCCGAGTGAGTTAAAGCCCACTGCTTGGTTGGGTTATCAATTTACCCTTCTTTACTGCCAGTTACGGAAATCAGCCAGTACTGAGCTATCACTTCACCCTTCTTTCCTGCCAATTACTGAAATCAGTCAGTGCTGAGCAATCACTTAGCCCTTCTTTCCTGCCAATTACTGAAATCAGTCAGTGCTGAGCAATCACTTAGCCCTTCTTTCCTGCCAATTACTGAAATCAGTCAGTGCTGAGCAATCACTTAGCCCTTCTTTACTGCCAGTTACTGAAATCAGTCAGTGCTCACTTCCACAAGCTGCAGCAACTGACACTGACTGGTACTGCGTGCAAGACAGAATTCTTTCAGCCAACACCATCTGAGTATAGCTGTGTTTGCACTGACCTCTGGCCTTTTTAGTTTGTACCGTGAACCACAATGCCATTGTCACTGAACCCTGTGTGTCTGGGACCTGGGTGTGTGAGCACTGTAGTGAGATGAAGAAGTTATTATGTGTTAGCATTGTAGCAAGATGAAAAAGTTATCATTTAAAGAGCATGTTTGAATTCAGGACTCAATGCATACTACACGGCTGCTCAGCTGAGCACAAAATCCGGCTCTTTAGTTGGCCGAGCAGCGTCTTGGGTCAAAAATTTTTTAATGCCAGACTTTCCCACCGCACTCTGCACTGACCGGCGCATTCACCGCGATATTTCTGGCCCTGCGCGCCAAACCTGGACACTGCCTTCTTTGTTTCACTAGGTCCCGCAGCCCCCGCCCCACTTTTCCCACGTTTTTACAGCATCCACACATTTCCTGCAGCGATTACAGAAAGTTGAATTATTGCTATTCCTGGTTGTATTATTGGAGTGCAGTTTGATTTGATTTACACAATTTCATTATTTTATCAACATCATCATTTCATTTTTTTTTTTTTTTTTACCTTAAAAATCTTCGTCTTTCTCGTGGAATGAAGGGCACGGCAGTGCCATAAGCTGACAGACACTCACCCCGCTCTCCATCCCCCTGCTGCTCA
Organism: Babylonia areolata; assembly: GCF_041734735.1. Classification (NCBI taxonomy): domain Eukaryota; kingdom Metazoa; phylum Mollusca; class Gastropoda; order Neogastropoda; family Buccinidae; genus Babylonia; species Babylonia areolata. The sequence continues at coordinate 27,846,593 of NC_134878.1, forward strand.
CTCTCACCATGCTACAGTGTGTTCATTTAAACATTTGTTGTGCTGCCAAGAAAAATCGCACAACTCAAAAGGTAAGCTAATCTGCATGCAGGCATGCTAAATGTTCTGTGTGTATTTACGATGTTATTGTGATAAACGCCTGTTTTCTTAGAGAGGGATTTAAACTTAACGATTTTTGCGATCATGTTTCTGCTTATCCTTCTCTTCTCTTTCTTCATTTATGTTTCAGCCGTTGCCGCAACAACTGCTATGTAAGAAAACAAATTGTGTTTGGAGTCAATGGAAAGCTTATTTTGTGTTCTTTTTAGAAAACCACTTCTTTAGTCGTTATTTCCAATCCATCCAAGGAGATGATGCGTGAAAGAAACAAAGCAGATTTACTGCCGAACAAGCATACAGCGAGTGCCGCTGGCGCGGCCTGTTTGTCAGCCGCGTTTATTTATATCCATGCCCTACTTCCTGGGTTCACGAACTTTCGCAGGGCCAACTAAAGTGCCAGCACTGAACACCCGTGACTATACCAGCTGTGAATGCTTCTCTTTGGTGTGTGTAAAAAGTGACAATATTTTCCCATGTTGACCGCAGTGCCATGTGATGTATGAACAGATCAAACAGTAATTCAGTGTTCTAAGTTCTGCAATTTTACCTTTAGTGTCTTAAGCCATCAAAATACGAATAAATCATTCCATTGCAATAAATGAATAATGCAGACGGCAGACTAATAGCGAGACCTCTTATTACTGAGCTGCTGTGAAATTTTGGCCAAGAGGAGCAAACCGATAGGCCTGGTTTGCATCAGTTTAACATGGTGCAGTATATGACAGCAAACATGGATATCAAGAGGTGTCAATTCTCAAAAGAAAAGCAAAAAGCACACCACAAAAGAAAAGTAAAAAGCACACCACAAAAGAAAAGCAAAAAGCACACCAGTTCACTGTACACACAGCCTCCCTCCATGTGCCATGTGTGACATGTGTCAAAAGCTTTCACTCTAAGAAGTGGAATAATTCACCAGTGTCTGACAGCTGTTACACACATGGCCCACAACTTGTTATCTCGACCACTGTTTACCTGGAGCTGCAGGATGATGTTGCCCAGGCGAGAGTGGCAATCCTTGTGTTCTGGGCACAACAAAACAAAACCACTGTCACAAAATGACCCATCACTTACCATACCATATTCAATTGAAACTTCAAACATACTATGTGCATGCATGTGTGTGTGTGAGAGAGAGAGAGAAAGAGAGAGAAAGAGAGAGAGAGAGAAAATCTCCCATGTGTATAACACATAAAAATGTCTACATTTTCCAATTTCAAACCAGAAAAATGTCATGGGGCTGCTACAGCAAAATAAATCTATAGCATCAAACTTTGAGACATGCACACCCCCATCACCCACCCCCAACATCCCCCTTACCCCCCACCCCCCAAACACACACTCCTACATCACACCTACACAACCACACCAATCCACACCCCTACCCACCCACACCCACCCCTACACTACACATCCACCCTACCCACCCACACCATCACCCCTACCCACCCACACCCACCCCTATACTACACACCCACCCTACCCACCCACACCATCACCACTACCCACCCACACCCACCCCTATACTACACACCCACTCTACCCACCCACACACACCCCTACACTACACACCCACCCCAACCCACCCTCACCCCTACACTACACCCCCCCACTACCCACCCACACCAACCCCTACACTACACACACGCCCCCTACCCACCCATACCCTCACCCCTACACTACACCCCCTCCACCCACCCACCACACCAACCCCTACACTACACACAACCCCCCTACCCACCCACACCAACCCCTACACTACACCCCCCCACTACTCACCCACACCAACCACTACACTACACACACACCCCTACCCACCCACACCAACCCCTACACTACACCCCCCCCCCCCCCTACGCACCCACACCAACCCCTACACTACACACACACCCCCACCCACCCACACCAACCCCTACACTACACACACACACCCCTACCCACCCACACCAACCCATACACTACACCCCCCCTACCCACCCACACCAACCCCTACACTACACACCCACCCCTACCCACCCACCCACACCCCTACACTACACATCCACCCCTACCCACCCACACCATCACCCATACATACCCACCCACACCCCTACACTACACATCCACCCCTACCCACCCACACCATCACCCATACACACCCACCCCTACACCCCCACCCCTAAACCCCCACCCCTAAACACCTACACACCCACCCCTACACCCCTACACACACACTCACCCCTACACACACACACACCCCTACACACACAGCCACCCCTACACCCCCACACCCACCCCTACACCCCTACGCACCCATCCCTAAACACCTACACATCCACCCCTACACACCCACCCCACACCCACCCCTACACTCCTACACCCACCCCTACACACCCACCCCAACACACCCACACCTACGCATCTACACACCCACCCCTACAACCCTACACCTCCACACCCACCCCTACACACCCACCCATACACCCCCACACCTACACACCCACCTATACACCCCCACACCCACCCATACACACCCACACCCACCCCTACACACCCACCCTTACATCCCCACACAGCCCCAAAGAAGACAGCAGTGTGCTGACCTACCCAGGTTGAGAGAGGTGCCTGGCACCTTGGACATGTAGACCATCAGGGTCTGCTGCAGACTCTCATGGGCGGACAGCAAAAGGGTGCAGATCCGTTTGTGCATCACATGGGCCTGCTGCATCCGCGAGTTCTGACTGCCGCCTGGCAGCTACAAACAAACACACACACACACACACACACACACACACACACACACACAGGTCAGTATGACAAACATTCAATAGTAATTAGCAACAAAATCAAACTATTCACTGACAATCAGAACATCAAGCCATGGGAAAACAGCTCCACTGAAATTTGCCAGCTTATATTTGTGTTGTACATTTCGCTTTTCTGGCCCGCTGGCCTTTCCGCTCTCTAGATTTGTGTTGGCAATACTGTTCTTCAAACAACACGTCTGTGTAAACTCTGACTGTAGGGAGCTCATGTTCTCTTGCTCAAAACACCCCCCACCTTACTGACTGATGTCTGAACCATATCTGTGTCTGTTATCACCCCTCACCTTACTGATGTCTGAACCACATCTGCATTTGTTATCACCCCCCACCTTACTGACTGATGTCTGAACCATATCTGTCTGTTATCACCCCTCACCTTACTGATGTCTGAACCACATCTGTGTCTGTTATCACCCCCCACCTTACTGACTGATGTCTGAACCATATCTGTCTGTTATCACCCCCCATCTTACTGATGTCTGAACCACATCTGTGTCTGTTATCACCCCCCATCTTACTGATGTCTGAACCACATCTGTGTCTGTTATCACCCCTCACCTTACTGATGTCTGAACCACATCTGTGTCTGTTATCACCCCCCCCCCCATCTTACTGATGTCTGAACCACATCTGTGTCTGTTATCACCTCTCACCTTACTGATGTCTGAACCACATCTGTGTCTGTTATCACCCCCCATCTTACTGATGTCTGAACCACATCTGTGTCTGTTATCATCCCTCACCTTACTGATGTCTGAACCACATCTGTGTCTGTTATCACCCCCCATCTTACTGATGTCTGAACCACATCTGTGTCTGTTATCACCCCTCACCTTACTGATGTCTGAACCACATCTGTGTCTGTTATCACCCCCCATCTTACTGATGTCTGAACCACATCTGTGTCTGTTATCACCCCCCACCTTACTGATGTCTGAACCATATCTGTGTCTGTTATCACCCCTCACCTTACTGATGTCTGAACCACATCTGTGTCTGTTATCACCTCTCACCTTACTAATGTCTGAACCATATCTGTGTCTGTTATCACCCCTCAGCTTAAGACAGCAACACAAATGGACAAACTTAACACATAACATCACATCTCACACACACACACACACACACACACAACTGACCCCAGACAGAGGGCGCTGACCAAAGTAGACAGCCTCCAGTGTGGACTGGTCCGGTGAACCAACCCATGATCCCTTCTGAGGTCGCGGCATGCTGCACACACACACACACACACACACACACAGTGTTGGTCTTTTCTTCTTCTTTTCACAATGATGTGTATACAAAATAGAAACATAGAAACATATGTAGCCAAATCAGCAACAAGCCAGAGGTAATGAAGTGCTCACACACCAACAGTCCGTGTGGTACAGCCTGCCAATCATCCTATGTGTACTGACATAATGTACATCATAAACAGATGTCCTATATGTCATGCAATGACAATGTCACAGTAAATACTGACACCACTATGATGCCAATAACAATGTCACTGTCACAGGGTTCATACTGACAGCACCATGACGCCAGTGACAATGTCACTGCCACATAGTATACTGACAGCATAATGATGCCAATAACAACACCACTGCCACATGTGTACTGACAGCACTATCATGTCAATGACAATGTCACTGCACAGAGTATACCGACAGCACTATAACACCAATGACATGTCACTACACAAAGTAATGACAGCACTGACACCAATGACATGGCACTGCAGTGTACTGATAGAACTATTATGCCAGTGACAATGTCACTGCCACATGAGTACTGACAGCACTATGACACAGTGTCACTGCACAGTGTACTGATGGCACTATGACACCAATGACATGTTACTGCCTGATACAGCGTGTACTGACAGCACTATGACACCAATGACTGTCACTACACAGTGTACTGACAGCACTATGACACCAATGACATGTTACTGCCTGATACAGCGTGTACTGACAGCACTATGACACCAATGACTGTCACTACACAGTGTACTGACAGCACTATGACACCAATGACATGTCACTATACAGTGTACCCACAGCATTATGACACCAATGACAAGTCACTACACAATGGACTGACAGCACTATGACACCAATGACATGTCACTACACAATGTACTCACAGCACTATGACACCAATGACACGTCACTACACAATGTACCCACAGCACTGACACCAATGACATGTCACCACACAATGTACTGACAGCACTATGGCACCAATGACATGTCACTACACAATGTACTAACAGCACTATCACACCAATGACATGTCACTATACAATGTACTGACAGCACTATGACACCAATGACATGTCACTACACAATGTACTGACAGCACTATGACATCAATGGCATGTCACCACACAATGTACTGACAGCACTATGACACCAATGACATGTCACCACACAATGTACTGACAGCACTATGACACCAGTGACATATCGCTACACAGTGTACTGACAGCACTATGACACCAATGACATGTCAGTGCCATGTGTACTGACTTGAGGTACGGCTGGTGCAAGGCAATCAGCATGGCGTGCAGTGTCACCTCCACAGCACAGAGGTGGAAATAATCAAACAGGATGGGCAGGTGACCGTGCAGACCCTTGGTGGGACTGAAGTGGATCTGGAGACTGCGCTGACTGCAAACCTCCATCTTCTCTCCACCCTCTGACCTGGGGACATCACCATCATCACCTTCATCATCATCACCACCACCACCATCACCACCATCCTCATCATCACCATCATCACCACCATCATCATCACCACCATCACCATCGTTATCACCATCACCAGCATCCTCATCATCACCACCATCATCACCATCACCATCATTAACACCATCACCATCATCATCATCACCACCACCATCACCAACACCATCATCATCACCATGATCACCACCATCACCACAACAACCACATCTCCATCTTCTCTCCACCATCGGACCCCGAGACATCTTATCTCCTCTCTCTGAGTGACCTGTGGACATGCATCACACATCATCATCACCATCACCACCATCATCATCACCACCATTACCATCATCATCACCATCACCATCACCACAACCACATCATCATCTACCTGCCGTATGACCTCATCACATGCCACACTCAACAGGCTTCACCACACAAAAAAGAAAATAAGCTTTGATGTTTGTAATCTAAGAATACACATCATCAGTAATATACACTAACATAAGTGTGGGCTTTAAGTTTGTAATCTAAGAATGCACATCATCAGTAATATACACTGACATAAGCATGAGCTTTGATGTTTGTAATCTGAGAATACACATCATCAGTAATATACACTAACATAAGTGTGAGCTTTGATGTTTGTAATCTGAGAATACACATTATCAGTACTATACACTAACGTAAGTGTGAAAAATGAGTGAGGCAAAGACCGAGAGATTTCCATCAAACAAGAAATATGTATCTGGGAAACATGAGAGAGAAAGGGAGGGGCGGGGTGGGGGAGGGTGAAGTAGAGAGAGTGGAGAGAGGTGAGTGAGTGAGTGACAATAGAGGTAAACACCAAGTGAACACAGAGAGGTGATAGACACAAGTAAACACCAGGTGAACAAAGAGAGGTGACTGACACTACAGATAAACACCAGGTGAACACAGAGGGGTGACTGACACTACAGGTAAACACCAGGTGAACACAGAGAGGTGACTGACACTACAGGTAAACACCAGGTGAACACAGAGAGGTGACTGACACTACAGGTAAACACCAGGTGAACACAGAGGGGTGACTGACACTACAGGTAAACACCAGGTGAACACAGAGGTGTGTGATACTGCAGGTAAACATGCAATGAACACAGGCAGACAGCAGAGAGAGAGGTGAGTGACTGATAGCACAGGTAAATTGGTAAACAGACATATGTGAGTGACTGACCCTTCCTCCTCTTCACTGAACCACAGCTCCACCAGCAGCTGTAGATCTAGGGACTCCAGACTTTCCTCCACCTGTCACATACATCATACATCACACAGTGAATACATCACATCACACAGTGAATACATAACATAAAACATACACATACACACACACATACACACACACACACCCACATGCACACCACAGACACCCACCCACACACACAGGAAAAGTGCAGACTCACTCTGCTGCTGTCGACCAGGGTGTGGATGCGATAAAGGATGGCATCGTTGATGGAGAGGTCTTCGTTGCGGTACAGGATCTGGAAGGTACGGCTGATGGCCATGTTGTTGACGATGCTGGCTGACGACGTCGACTGGGACGGGCCTGCCACATCACACACACATATGGCACTTACACATCACACACAACACACACATGTGGCACTTAAACATCACACACAACACACACACACACACACACACACACACACGTGGCACTTACACATCACACACAACACACACACACATGTGGCACTTAAACATCACACAACACACACACATGTGGCACTTACACATCACACACAACACACACACATGTGGCACTTACACATCACACACACACATGTGGCACTGTGTTGTGTCAGTGCCTCATGTTGTGTGCTGTGTTGTGTTGTGTCAGTGCCTCTGTTGTGTATCTTGTGTCATGTGCCACACACACACACACAAACATGAGGCACTGACACAACACACACAACATGAGGCACTGACACAACACATACACAAGGAACTGACACGACACACACACAACATGAGGCACTGACACAACACATACACACACAACATGAGGCACTGACACAACACACACACAAACACGAGGCATTCACACAACACACACACAACATGGGGCACTGACACAACACACACAACATGAGGCACTCACACAACACATACGCACACAACATGAGGCACTCACACAACACATACACACACAACATGAGGAACTCACACAACACACACACAACATGAGGCACTCACACAACACACACAAACATGAGGCACTTACACAACACATACACACACAACATGGGGCACAGACACAACACACACACACACAACATGAGGCACTCACACAACACACACACACAACATGGGGCACTGACACAACACACACACAACATGAGACACTGACACAACACAAACAACATGAGGCACCGACACAACACATACACACACAACATGAGGCATTCACACAACACACACACAACATGAGACACTGACACAACACACACAACATAAGGCACTGACACAACACATACACACACAACATGAGGCACTCACACAACACACACACAACATGAGGCACTCACACAACACACGCAACACGAGGCACTGACACAACACACACAACAGAGGCACTGACACATCACACACACCCACATGACATGAGGCACTGACACAACACGTACATAATATGAGGCACTGACACACAACATGAGGCACTGGCACGACACACACACAACATGGGGCACTGACACAACATGAGGCACTGACACACCACACACAACATGAGGCACTGACACAACACACACACAACAGAGGCTCTGACACAACAGACACAATATGAGGCACTGACATAACACACACACAACAGAGGCTCTGACACAACAGACACAACATGAGGCACTGACATAACACACACAACAGAGGCTCTGACACAACACACACAACATGAAGCACTGACACAACACATACACAACATGAGGCACTGACACACAACAAACACAACATGAGGCACTGACACAACACACACACACACACACAAACATGTGGCACTGACACAACACACACACACACACACAAACATGTGGCACTGACACAACACACACAACATGAGGCACTGACACAACATGAGGCACTGACACCACACACACACACACACACACACACACACACACAACACACACACACACAACATGAGGCACTGACACAACATACACAACAGATGCCCTGACAACACACACACACACACACACACACACACATGAGGCACTGACACAACATACACAACAGAGGCACTGACACAACACACACACAACATGAGACACTGACACAACACACACAACAGAGGCACTTACACAACACACAAAACAGAGGCTCCGACACACCACACACATGAGGCACTGACACAACACATACACAACATAAGGCACTGAAGGCCAACTGAAGGAGGAAGATGGCAGGATTGTTAAGACAATATCTGCCAATGCAGTGTCAATGAGGATCTGGGTTCGAATCCCAGTCTCATTCTTTCTCTCAAGTTTGACTGGAAAATCAAACTGAGCATCTTGTCATTCAAGTGAGATGATAAAACTGAGATACCTTGTGCAGCACGCACTGCGAAAGGGCCCATGGCAACATGTGTTGGCCTCAAGCAAACTTCTGTATAAGAAATGCACTGTGATAGACCTGAACACACACACCACACACACACACACACACACACACACACACATATATATATTTGTATGCATGGGCATGCACTCAAGGCCTGACTAAACGCATTAGGTTAAGCTACTGGTCAGGCATCTGGCTAGCAGATGTGATGTGGTGTATGGAGTGATGGCTCCTTGAGGTTCTTCTTGGGAAACTGGAAAGGGACTGAGGAGGGGGGACACAATCATCAGGTGGTGATTCCACACCTCCAGCTGTCCTCCATGCTCCATGGTGCAGTGCAAAGAACCGCCACTGACGTGGGTTTAGTGTGTCAGCACATGAACGAGAACAAGTGCATCAGCACTCTACTTTAAAGCTGTTAAGTAAACAACACAGAAAGTGCATTGCTCCTCTTCAAACAATCCATTTTTATCCGGGTAACAAAAAGATACAGCGGTACAAACCATGTCAACAGAAGTGTCTTGTCAGTTACCTACAAGAAACTGACTTTAATTTGTCTATCAAATGACCCATGTGCGCTCAACTAGGTGAAATGTATTATTAATATCATGTCTTTAAGTATTATGAAAATAATAATACCCTGCCATTTTCCTTTGTAGTATGTGTGAATGTATGAGCAACACTGTGTTTGTGCGTGTGTGAAAGCGAAAAGAAAACAGAGTGACAGTCTGTGTGTACATGCAGATTTGGCCAGGGAGATCTGAACATTTTTCATTGACAGTAAAACTGTGACACTTTTGACACATGTACCCTTGCAACACAGCGTGGCATGTATTAGATGTAGGGAGATTTATGGAACTGTTCTGGTCTGGAGCTGAGAGGGAGGGAGGGAAGTGAGGAACTTCGGGAACTGTTCCGGTCTGGAACTGATAGGGAGGGAGGGAGGTGAGAGGGAGCGAGGAAGGGAGGAACTTAGGGAACTGTTCAGGTCTAGAACTGAGAAGGGGGGAGGGAGGAACTTAGGGAACTGTTCTGGTCTGGAGCTGAGAGGGAGGGAGGGAGGAACTTAGGGAACTGTTCAGGTCTAGAACTGAGAAGGGGGCAGGGAGGAACTTAGGGAACTGTTCTGGTCTGGAGCTGAGAGGGAGGAACTTTGGGAACTGTTCAGGTCTGGAACTGAGAGGGAGGGAGGGAGGTGAGAGGGAGGGAGGGAAGGGAGGAACTTACGGAACTGTTCAGGTCTGGAGGGTTTATTGATGCTGGTCTCTACACGCACAGGCCATTTGGGTGGTGTCTTCAGGGTCATGCGGATCTGGTAGAACCTGAAACACACAGCCAACATCTTCCTGAGCCAACATCTTCCTGAAACACACACAGCCAACATCTTCCTGAAACACACAGCCAACATCTTCCTGATACACACATAGCAAACATCTTCCTGAAACACACACATCAAACATCTTCCTGATACACACACATCAAACATCTTCCTGAAACACACAGCCAACATCCTACCTCCAGCAAATTCACCACCTTCTCTGCTAGATGTCAGCTGTCTCACTGTTGTAGTGTAGCACAGTGTATGTAACCAGCTGTCAGCTGTCTCACTGTAGTTGTGTACCCAATATATGTAGCCAGCTGTCAGCTGTCTCACTGTAGTAGTGTAGCAGTGTGTGTAGCCAGCTTTCAGCTGTCTCACTGTAGGTGTATAGCACAGTGTATGTATCAGGCTGTCAGCTGTCTCACTGTTGTAGTGTAACACAGTGTATGTAGCAAGATGTCAGCTGCCTCACTGTTGTGGTGTACCACAGTGTATGTAGCCAGCAGTCAGCTGTCTCACTATAGTTGTGTGCCCAGTGTATGTAGCCAGCTTTCAGCTGTCTCACTGTAGGTGTATAGCACAGTGTATGTAGCCAGCTGCCAGCTGTCTCACTGTTGTAGTGTAGCACAGTGTATGTAGCAAGATGTCAGCTGCCTCACTGTTGTGGTGTACCACAGTGTATGTAGCCAGCAGTCAGCTGTCTCACTATAGTTGTGTGCCCAGTGTATG
>NC_134878.1:27860368-27862868 GCF_041734735.1 Babylonia areolata
TGACCACATAGCACTGTGGAAAACACCTGTCTGTTCTGACCACACAGCATTGTGGAAAGTACCTGTCTGTTCTGACCACATAGCACTGCGGAAAACACCTTCTGACCACACAGAATTGTGGAAAACACCTGTCTGACCACATAGCACTGTGGAAAACACCTGTCTGTTCTGACCACACAGCATTGTGGAAAGCACCTGTCTGTTCTGACCACATAGCACTGCGGAAAAACCTGTCTGACCACACAGCACGGAAAACACCTGTCTGACCACACAGCACGGAAAACACCTGTCTGACCACACAGCACTGCGGAAAACACCGGTCTGTTCTGACCATACAGCACTGTGGAAAATACCTGTCTGTTCTGACCACACAGCACTGTGGAAAACACCTGTCTGTTCTGACCACACAGCACTGTGGAAAACACCTGTCTAACGACACCGCACTGCAGAAAATGCCTGTCTGACCACACAGCACTGTGGAAAACACCTGTCTGTTCTGACCACACAGCACTGTGTAAAACACCTGTCTGTTCTGACCACACAGCACTGTGGAAAACACCTGTCTGATGACATAGCACAGCAGAAAACGCCTGTCTGACCACACAGCACTGTGGAAAACACCTGTCTGTTCTGACCACACAGCACTGTGGAAAACACCTGTCTGATGACATAGCCCTGCAGAAAACGCCTGTCTGACCACACAGCACTGTGGAAAACACCTGTCTGACGACATAGCACTGTGGAAAACACCTGTCTGTTTTGACCACACAGCATTTTGGAAAACACCTGTCAGACAACATAGCAACGTGGAAAACACCTGTCTGACCACACAGCATTGTGGAAAACACCTGTCTGACCACACAGCACTGTGGAAAACACCTGTCTGACCACACAGCTCTGAGGAAAACACCTCTGGCCCCCTCTCGGTCAAACCCTCATGGTGTCATCCATGCACTACTTCCTGCAGTACTAATCAGGAGCCATGACCAGAGAAGAGGGAATTGCCTCCTGCAATACTAATTAGCTGCCATGACCAGAGGAGAGGGAATTGCCTCCTGCAATACTAATCAGGTCCATGACCAGTGGAGAGGGAATTGCCTCCTGCAGTACTAATCAGGTCCATGACCAGTGGAGAGGGAATTGCCTCCTGCAGTACTAATCAGGTCCATGACCAGTGGAGAGGGAATTGCCTCCTGCAGTACTAATCAGGTCCATGACCAGTGGAGAGGGAATTGCCTCCTGCAGTAATGATCAGCTGCCATGACCAGAGGACATGGAATCAATAATATATCTCATCACCTGGTGTGGCTGGCCTGCCCCCCCACACTCCCCTCTCCCTCCTCACCCCCTCCTTAATGCCTACAGCCAGCCTTCAGTAATCAGGGGATGTTGGTGGTGGACACACACACACACACACACAGACAAACACACCTGATCACCACACCAATCTGTCATTTTCTGTCTGCATCCTGTACCTGAGGCTGAAAACAATTGCTGTATGCATTGTATGTCTAGACACTCCTTCCAAAAGCAATTCCACTCTGACATCTCTGATGACAAAAGAGATCACCCCCACACCCCTACCCCCATCTTATGCTCCATCCCTCAAAACTGTGAAGCCAGCTGTAGCAATGAAGGCAGACTTCTTGGTCTGATGCCAGGAACATGGCATCTAGCGTGTTGTTCAGTTTATTGTACTTGGAAAAGCCCACAGACTGTTCCATTTTGAAGAAATTTGCGCAATGTTGGTTTGAAAATGATGCTGATATTCGTTTGATTTGCAAAGCATCGTGCTCTACCTTTCATGCTAGATTGATGGCCACTCCCTCTCTCTACCTTTATTTCTTTGAGGCGATCAATGGTGTGATGGCCTTGTACCTGTTCTTTTTGGTATTCTTTGACTTTTCTGAGGATTTCCAATTTTCCTAGATGTAGGCCACTCGTTGTTGCATTACCAGCAAGTCTGTCAGCTTGCCTATTTCCCTTAACACCTGCATGTCCCAGGCAGTATGACCACGTAAGTTTTTTAATCTGAAAGTTGTGCGTTGCCCCATGCCACTCCGGGCTTCTCATTCCACTTTCAATTTTCTGTACGAGGTTCATTGAGTCCATTAGAATCATGGCATGTTGGTTTCCAGGCATATGGATAGATGATAGCCACTGAAGAGCATGTGTCACAGCTTCAACTTCCATCATTTGGCTTGAGGTTGTGACTTTGTAGGCAGCATTCTCTTCCCTAACTGTTCTTCCTTTTTGTTTCGCAGTGAATCCCCAACCAGACTGGCCTTTGGTGACTGAGCCCTCTGTGTATATGATGATGTCCTCTTCTTTACTGTTTTCTTCTACGAGTTGCTTCACTTCTGCATTAGTTTTGCCCTCTGGCCATTCCTGACAATGTCTTCCGAGAGTGGGTGAAATGGCTGTGTTGAATAGATGATCAAGGTTTTCAGGGTTTTCCTCCCATTCTTTTGTTTCTTTCAAGTCTTGTAGTCGGCATACT
>NC_134878.1:27867868-27932868 GCF_041734735.1 Babylonia areolata
AAACACATACACGTATGACGTTATGTGTACACACTGACTCTGATGACTGAGACTGATGAAAGAAACATTCATAATGAGCATGATAAACATAGTAGTTGGTATTGTTCAGCAGTTTTTGTCATCACTGATGATGGTGGATGAAGTTTCCTATTTCTTCGTCATCGTTGTCACTGATCGTTCCCACCCCACTCCCTATCGCCACCATCATTTTGCCCCCAATCCTTACCTTCACCACCATTACCTTTCCATTCCAAACCCCGTTGGATACCTCCTTACCCCCTCCCTACCCTACCACCTTGGATACTCCCTTACCCCCCTCCCTACCACACTAATTCTAATAATCACCTTCAATACAGAGAGGGAAAACTACAGTTGTGAATGTCGTCATCATGACTTGTGTTGACATGATTCTTCAGCTTTGTCGTCATCACTGAGTGGTCGTCTAGAGGTTGAGAATCCTTTCCCCCACACCACCCCATTCCCTACAATTCATTGCTGGACTGTGCTTTGCCATTGAAGCCAGCATTTAAACTTGAGCAACTTGGACTCTGATTCGTCATCTCCACTTATGTTTGCGTCGACATTTCACTAACTCAGTGCTATATTTGATCACGATGGCAACAGGTGGTCAAGACATTGATGGGCCTCTTTCTGAGGAAGAAGAGACAACTTTAGAGCAAATGTTTACGAAGTTAGGTTCACGACCAAAGTCAAATTCAAAAGAAGCTTTGAGGCAATGGATGGCAAATATTGTCTTATCACAACCATCGATGTCAGCTGACATGCTGTTAACAGCGTCGGTCAAGACCAGTAACCGGCAGCAGGGACACCATGAGTCTGCTGATACTGACACTCCTGTGGCTCAACATCTGGCTCAGCCTGTCATCAACGTCACAGGTCGCAAACCATGGCTGACAAAGTTTTGCGGCGAAGAAGGCTACGAGTAATGACGCCACCAACTTCTTAGCCTCTGTCAAGGGAACCACTCGTCACAGGACATCACTGACACTATCCAAGCTTCACTCCAAGGTAAGGCTGGTTCACTCCTGGTCAGCCTTGGCCCTGATGCTACAGTGGACGAGATACAAACAAAGCTTGACAGCATTTATGGACAAGTGGACAAAGACGCTGATGTGTTGACTGCTTTCTACAGCGCATGACAGGGACAGTTCGAGATAGTGGCTGACTGGAGCTGCAGGATTGAGGGCCTGTTTGGTCATGTGCACAGACTTTCAGACATCAATGGAGGAACTGATGAGGCACTGCAGCAGATGTTCTGTACAGGACTTCGGCAGGAACTCAAGGATGCATCCGCATATCAGTTCGACACCATCAAGTCCTTCGACGAGCTTTGTAAAGCAATACGACATGTCAAAAAACAACATCCTCTTGTACCCGTAAAAAATGGAGAAAACAGAATGTAACCCTACACAAAGCCAGCACAGGAAAGACCACTCTGAATCATTGGAGGCCATGGTCAAACAGCTTTCATCTGAGTTGAAGGCACTGAAACAAGAAATCAAATCAGTCCACAGCAAGAAGCCTGTGGATACCCAACACAGTGAAAGCAATGACCACAGTCAAACATTGGGTCAAAACCGCCAGACAAGTAACAACCAAGCATCAGACAACCCAGCTTGGTGCAAGGGACAGCACAGCTCTTGGCAGGGAGGACGAATACGTGATAACCATCAACATGGAGAGGTTGCCTGCTACCGCTGTGTAGAGCCAGGTCACATCAGAAGTGGCTGCAGGACGAGCATCAAACATCTGTGACATAAGCAGGATTTTTTACATTAGCCTTCAGATCGGGGCATCTGCAAGGCAAACACAGCAAGCCCCAATGCCATGAACAATTTGCACAGGAAGACACAGACACCACTGATCTGGTCGGAACTGCCAACGAGGCAAGTGTCTGTGCAGAGGGAATAGAGATAGCGGCGCTTCTGGACACTGGATTGTCGGTCTTGACAGTGAGCGAGCACTTCCACAATACCCACCTTGCTCAACTGGAAATTCAGGATATCAAGGGTCTGTTGAGTGTGGAGTGTGCTGATGGAAACACTCTTCCATATGTTGGATTCATTAAAGCTGATTTGGCGGCACCTGGACTCAGCACCAACCCCAGCCATGCCTCTTACTGGTGGTGCCCACTACCACGTACAACCAGAAGACTCTATTCTTGCTGGGAACCAATTTCCTTTATAGAATAAGCGAAGAATGTCAGAAACAGCATGGCACCCAGTACCTGCAGCACAATGTTTGTCAGTCACCATGGTACCTGGCCCTATGGTGCCTGACACTAAGGGAGAGACAGCTGGCAAAGAATAAGAACTGTGTCACCTTGATACACTCTGCAGAGAAGTTCAGGAGAATGGTGAGACCTAACGAGACGGTTACCATAAGCGGTTTCATCGACAAGGCACAGCCATACCACAGAACATGCGCTCTGCTGCAGCCACTGCATAACGTCAATGTCGAACTCAACCTTCAACCCTCCCTGATATGTTATCATGGCAGGAAAACTGGCAATGTTGACATCACCCTTTCTAACATCTCTATGCGCACAGTGACCATAAACTCAAGAGCATTACTACTGTGTGAGGTTCAGCCAGTGGAAATCACAAGTCTTGAGGACCAACCACAGGAAATCCAGGATGGTTTACTCACCCTGGTTGATGTCGATGGAAAGCGACTCTCTCCAGAAGAACAGCAGAGGAGCATCAATCTTCTCGTCGAAAATGAAGATTTGTTCTCATCTTCAGACGTAAACGTGGGTTGGGGACTCGTGTCACACAGTTTATCGACCTACACAATGCACGTCACTTCAATTGAAGTTCAAACAGCGCCACAGACTGATTCCACCATTGATGCTTGATGAAGTGCGCACAAACCTTCAAGGACTTCTGGCCGCTGGCATCATCCGCAGCTCTCACAGCCCATGGTCATCCAACCAACATCGTCCTGGCACGCCACAAGGATGGCCAGTTAAGGCTGTGTACTGACTTCGGCAGCTTAACGAGAGGACAGTGAAAGACTTGTATGCTCTGCCACAAGTCGAGGAGATATTAGACTGTCTGTCAGGATGTGAGTACTTCACTGTGTTGGACATGAAGTCAGGGTACTACCAGATCGAGCTGGAAGAAGAGCACAAAGAACGCACCGCCTTCACTATAGGTCCACTGGGCTTTTTTGAGTATAATCATCTCCCCTTTGGATTGACCAACAGCCCAGCCACATACCAGCGCATGATGGAAGATGTCCTTGGTGACCTACACATGAAGACGTGTCTCATTTATCTTGACGACATCATCATATTCTCATGAACATAAGAAGAAAACCTCAAACGCCTCCGACAAGTATTTCAGCGCATCCGCAATGCAGGATTGAAGCTGGCACCTAAAAAGTGCCGATTCTTCTATGAAAAGGTGGTGTATGTCGGGCATCAGGTCTTCAAGGACGGCATTGCGCTAGACCCCAACAAGATAGCCTGCATCAATGAATGGCCAACACCCAAGACACCTGAAGACGCTCGCCAGTACCTTGGCTTTGCTGGATACTACCGGAAGTTCGTCAAGAACTTTTCCTGGATTGCAGCACCACTCTCTGCTCTCATGCTAACACCAACGAAGAAGAAGAAGAAAAGGGCAAAGAGTAACCCGGTGTAACAGGCCAGATCTTACCCTGGCCAGATCTTACCCCCGTAAGAACTGGCCTAGGCCAGAGTTTACCCCCGTAAGAACTGGCCCAGGCCAGAGTTTATCCCCGTAAGAACTGGCCTGGGCGACACCTTACCCGGGGTAATGTTTGGCCTAGGCCAGTTTATATCCCCTGGGCCATTTCTTACCCCCTCCCTTTTTCTCTGAAATACATTGATATTTGAAGAGTGCCAAGATTAACAACATTAGAATGAAGGGTATGTGAACTGCGAGAAATTTATTTCACACAATAGTTATTACCAATGGGCTTTTATTCAAAACTGGAAAGTTATCAATGAACTTGTTGCCTGGATAAAACTGTTGTCTTATTTGCAATTAAAATTTTCGATATGGAACACCTGTTTTAACTGATATTATCTTTGAACATGAAGTTCGTTCCTAGAGACGTTCAGTCGTTCTGATGTACAGTGACTGCTTTTGATGAATTATGCTTAGTAATCTTGAGTTGGAAATAGAAAGAGGGAGATGTAGTGGCACACCACGAGAGTTTGTAAGGTTTGTAATATGGCTGTGATTGGGGATGAGTTCTATCTTATAATGGAATGCACAAAATATAATGACTTCCGAGACATGCGTGTGCATGAAAAAATATTTGTCTCCGAAGTCGGTTTTCATTTTTGTTTTTTGGGGTTTTTTTTGTTTTTTGTTCATAGAAAGCAGATGGAATTTGTTAGCTATAACTATAAGTTGTCCGCGGTTAATGGTGGTCAGCAGTGGTCCATATATAGTGGTCAGTGGTGGTCAATAGTGCTCTGTGATTGTGGTCAGCAGTGGTCAGCAGTAGTCAGTGGTAGTCAGCGGTCAGCAGTGGACAGTAATAGGCAACGGTGGTTATTAGTGGATAGTGATGGTAGCAGAAGTCAGTGGTCAGTTGTGGTCAGCAGTGGTCAGTGCTGGGCAGTGATGGTCAGTTTCAGAAGTGGTCAGTGGTCAACTGGTTAGTGGTCAGAAGCGGTCAGCAGTGGTCAGAGGTCAATAGTCATAAGTGGTCAGTATATAGGGGTCAGTGGTTGCTTCTGGTCGGTCAGTGGTTAGCGGTTGTAAGTGATCAGTAGTGCTAGTAGTCAGTGGTGGCCAATGGTAGTCAGCTGTCAGTAGTGGTCAGTGTTGCTCAGCAGCGGTCAGTGGTGGCCAGCATTAGTCAGTGGGTATCAGTGGTCAATGGATGTCAGTGGTCAATAATGGTTAGTGGTCAGTATATGGTGGCCAGCAGTCGTCAGTTGTGGTCAATGGTTAGCGGTGATCAGCAGTAGTCAGTGGTCAGTGGTGGGCAGCAGTGGATAACGGTCAGCAGTGGTCAGTAGTAGTCAGTGGACTGTAGTGGTCAGTAGTGGTAAGCGGTGGTCACTGGGTAGTGGTTGTCAGTGACCAGCAGTGGTCAGCTCGCAGTTAACAAAATCAAAAACAAAAAACCAGGACGTCTTGATAATGCACAAATGTGACAAAACAACGCAATCTGAAGACTTTGACGTAGTGGTCAGCAGTGGCAAGTACTGGTCAGTAATGGCCAACAGTATAGTGAAATCCTGCTAAAACGTTTCAATATTGCATACAATGTGATGCAAGCTGAACTCTGATAGTGGTCATACAGTGGTCAAACATCTTCAAAGACATAACGTACAAATGCGACAACATAATGCAGTCTGAGCACTCTTGAACTGTGGTCAACTATGGTCAGGTGTGGGGGAACATAGACCTGGGGGAACTTAGACCTAGGGGGATATAGACCTGGGAGAACTTAGACCTGGGGAAACATAGACATGCTCCCCTGCACTGCATGCCAACTAGGTCACTGTTAACCTCTCTGATGTTGTCTGAAAGCGAGCATGATGTGAGCGGGCGTGGAATGGCACGTGAAGGACATTACGAGTATGTCTGTGGATGGATGGGGGTGGTGGTGTGTGTCTGTTTGTCTCTGTGTGTGAACATAGACGCTAGCGTCAAAAACAGGATTGGTTAAGTCAGCGCCACCTTTGGGAGACTCCTTGAAAACGTCTGGGAGCGGAGACAACTCAGCTCTACCACTAAGCTGAAGGTCTACTGTGCAGTGGTCCTTACCACCCTCCTTTACGCCAGCAAGACCTGGACTGTCTACAGCAGACACGCCAAACAGCTCAACCTGAGCTGCCTCTGCAGACTCCTCCACATCAGGTGGCAGGTCAAAGTCCCCGACACAAAAGTCCTGGAATGAGCTGGCCTCTGCAGCGTCTAAACCCTTCTGCACAATGTCCAAGCCAAGTGGGCTGGACATGTGGTGAGAATGTCAGACAGCCGACTGTCTAATCAGCTGCTGTGTCAGGGCAAGCACTCAGTTGGAGGACAGAAGAAACGCTACCAAGACTGCCTCAAAGCATCCCTCAAAGTCCTGGGCATCGACATCAACACTTGGGAGACACTTGCTCTGGACCATCCAGCTTGGCACAGCATAATCACCACAAAAGCCCGTGCAGCTGAAGCCAGGCGCATCACCGAGGTGCAACGGAAGCGTGCTGTGCGCAAGGCCCAAGCAGCATCCACTGCCACAGAAGCATCATCTGGTAGTTATCAACACATATTGGTGATTACAGACCACTTTACCAGATATACACAGGTGATTCCTGCCAGGAACCAGATGGTAAGGATTACCGCTGAAGCCCTGTTCAACCACTTCATAGTGCATTACAGCCTTCCACAGCGCCTACACTTGGATCTGGGAGCCATTTTCGAGGGACGAGTTATTAGACAGCTGTGCGATATCGCGGCCAAGGACAAATCTGGAACATCAGTTTACCACCCCATGGGCAACAGAATGACTGAGCGGTTCAACCATACATTACTGGCCTTGTTGGGAACACTGGAACCTGAACAGTAGAAATGCTGGCACAAGCATGTCCCATTGCACATTCATGCATACAACTGCATGGCACACCAGAGTACTGGCCACTCGCCCTACAACCTAATGTCTGGCCGCTATCCCAGACAGCCAATCGATGTCATCTTTGGCACTGAGTGCAACAGCCAAAGCAGGAACCACACGGCCCACATCGCCGATCTCCACCAACGACTGCAGGATGCATACCAGATGGCATCGCAGGCAGCAGGCCGAGCACAGGTGAGGCAGAAAATGCACTATGACCATTGAGCATGTGGAGCAACGCTGAAGCCTGGTGATCGGGTGCTTGTGAACACAAGTTAGCCGACAAGTGGGAGGAGGACGTCTACATCGTAGCGTCGCATTCCCAATGCTGACGTCCCCATGTACAGCTTGTACAAGGAGAGTGACCCCTCCAAACGCAAACGAACTCTCCACCACAATCACTTGCTGCCCATCGGTTCAGTACTGATGGAATTGCTGTGGGAGAGTCAGAAAGGAATGAGAGCCAAGGAAGCGACCAGAGAAGCGCTGGCACCACAAGGTCATTGTAGCATGACCGACCATGCCCTCACTGGTCACTTCTTACCACCCACTGATCCCAACCAGGACACTGATGGTGATGAAGTAGATGCTGATATCGTGGTGCAGCTAGGTCCAAGAGGGGACAACGCAACTGCAGCCCCACCAGCTACAGAACAGACACTGGCACCAGATGGGAGCAGCAAGCCACCCGCAGACGCTGATGGTGATGACCAGTCAGCCCACTGAGGGCGCAGAGGATAATAAAGACGAGGCAAGCGGTAACGATGATGCGTCTGATCAGACAGCGTCAAATGATGCTGAAGAGGATGAAGGAGGTAACATCCAAGAGCAGTCCAATGAGCCTGGGAACAAGGTCATGGAAGAAGAACTGGGAGTACTGCCGCCGTGTCACAGTTCACATGTCAGGAGACAACCTGATAGGGATCACTGGTAGTAATCACGCATTGATTGCAAAAGAGAGGATCACACTTCTCTCTGACTTCCTACAAACTGACACTGTAAAACTAGACTCCAAGGACGTCACACAACTCCTTGCCATGGTGTCAAAATTAGATAAGTAGAGACAGTTGTAGGATACCCACATTTTGATTGCATCTGCCAGAAATATGTTGTAAATATTTTTTTATATATTAATTTGGCTTGCTACATTATTTGGAATTTTGACTGAGTTAAGCGTAATTCTCTTGATCAAAGTAGATTTTTCTCTTTGCACAGGTGATATACGGGTTGCGCATAGTTGATTACTTGCAAGGCATTTTTTAACGTGAAGTTTACTGCTCCAGAAAAAAAATGTTTTGCTTTAAGAAGCAATGATTATTTACATCAGTCAAAGACCTCAGTTATGGCTGGCTGAAGTATACGTTCCGTAGATATTTTGGACACATATATATATATTTGTCTGCTTGGAACCACACATTCCATTTGATTGTGTATTTAGGTCGTAGGATTATGATCTGGCGCATACCTGGATAATGCAGTTTGTAGGTTATTCTTAGAGTCTGTTTTATAGCGAGATAGCAGTTCCCTATAGTGTGTAAATTTGATCATGTATTTTCAATGGAACATATATAGTTGTTTCTATTTTTTGATAACATGTATTGTTGGTAAATCTGTTCTATTTTTCGGTAATGTTTTGCATTTCTGCGGGAATCCCTAATGTCAACTTCCAAGCACAAAGAATCAGCATGCTTATGACTGTATGACTCAACATGCTTACAAGAGCATGTCTGCCAAAAAAAAAAAAAAATGTGGATTTGGCAAAATGTTAGGACATGAGTGTAGCAACTGAATCTGTGTCCAAATTACGTACAATAACCCTTAAAAAATAAAAAAAAATTTCAAGTTGAAAACCACAGAAAATGTATCACAACATTTACTGGGGGTGATAGTGTTTTGATATACACAAAAACTATAAAAACTAAGTTACCTGAATTTAAGACAGAAAAAAAATAATTCTAGAACTGTTTATACCACGTATCTTATCACAAGAAATATGTGGGCTGATGCCTGCTGGTTTGCCACTTGCTGGGTAGCCTGGCCCACCATACTATTACTGAGGTATGTAGCTAGAATGGAGTTTCACGTTCGCCTCATTTACCTTCCCCATTCACAGACTCACGGTTTACTGACCCGTAACCTTTGTTTACTCCACCCGACCCCCCACACACCCTCACAACGTCATCGCCTGGGGGGACCACGCCTCAAAACAGCTTTGCAAATTGTCGTCTGCAATCCAACGAGAAGAATGCAGGTTTCTCATTTTGCCAGGAACCAGACTCAAGGTACCTTGTTGTGGAACAGCTGCCTTTCTTTCACGGCTTCTTGGGAGAAGTTGTTATATACAAGTACGTTGCAAAGAATGAGAACAAGCCTTGCTATGCCAAAGAAAAAACGAACTTATTTGTGCAGTGAGATGCTTTTTCATTGACGTCACATGTCAGAGTAAATCGCACAGTGCCACTTACCGAGTGCTGTCCTCACTCACCAATTTATGTGGACCACTGGGATTTCCGCGGATATTACATCCTGGGCGGCGTCAAAGCTCACTCCATTGTGATCATTCCATGAAAGAAGAGCAAAGATAAAATCGATGAGAACACAGGCAAGCACGGAATGACTGGTTTGGCTGTCGCACCGATATCGGTGTCAAGCTCCAATGAGTTCACGCATGCGTCTCCACGATTGTTTCCCTTTGCGACTTCCGGGCGAGCCAATGAGGTTGCTAAGCAACCTGGAAAGATGCACTTCGATGCCTGTCGAATTTCAAAGGAAATAAATTCAGCCGATCCTAGATGTGTGTCTGTCAGGATCTAAACAAACTACTTCTCAAGAAAGTCTTTTGGATATCTTGATAAATTGATGTCCTTTGTGTGGCATGCATCAAACACCGCACGCAAAAGAATTACCCAATATCCTTGGATCATCCTTGTCAAAACAAAATTATATGTGTGTATCTGGCTGTTTGTATGCTTCTGTGTGTCTCTGTATGTATCTGTATCTACATGTCACATGAGATAAGAGAGACATGTTATTCTACACACACTGGCACACACACACACACACACACACACACACACACACACACACACACACACACACACACACACACACACACACACACACACACACACTCACACACACACACACACAAACACACAAACACACACTAACACACATGAGAGAGGAACAGGGAAAGTAGTGATGATTTCAGGCATGGGTGAGGTGGGGGAGATGATAGATTTTCGTCTAAGATCACAAATGTGGATAGATGTTAAGCAAAAGAAAGAACACACACACACACACACACACACACACACACACACACACACACACACACACACACACACACACACACACACACACACTAACACTAACACTAACACTAACACTAACACAGAGGTGAAAATGTTTTAAAACAACTCATTAGTCTACATAGAAGAGCCTTAAGGCTGATACATCTGAAATCTTCGTCATTAACTGTCTCTGATTACAAAGATTTAGGTATTCTGCCATTGAAATGGAAACTCATTCATAATAAGACGCTTTTCATGTTTAAGATAATGTCTGGTTTTGCTTCTCCGTATCTAAAACAAAGATTCCGTACAAGTACTATACGTAACAACAACAAGATCATGGTACCACTGCCAAGAACTGATTTATTCAAATTGAGTCTCACTTACTCTGGCGGTTGCCTCTGGAACAACATCTTAATAATGTTCATACAAGTTTCACTGTGTTCAAGAAAAGGTATCATGAATACCTGATGGAAAAATTAGCAAATTCTGTTCAGTATACTTAGTTGTTATGTCATATGATAGTACTGTATTACACCACATGTCTCACTCTGTCTCTCTGTCGGTTTTTTTGTTTTTTGTTTTTTTTTTCCTCTCTCTCTCTCTCGCTCCGCATTTTTATAAATTACGTGTTGTTTCTTATAAATATGATGCTTATTATAATGTTGTTTCTTTTCTCGTTTTTCTATGAATTTGTTAACATTTACTCATTTCTTGGGGTCTTCTTCATACCTTTTCTTTAGACATTTTTCCCTTTCGAGGGCTGGAGAAAGCAATTGTTTGCTTACTCTAATCCTATCGGAAATAAAATACATTCATTCATTCATTTATTTCTTCCTTCCTTCCTTCCTTCATTCATTCATTCATTCTCTCTCTCTTTCTCTCTTTCTCTCTCTCTCTCTCTCTCTCTCTCTCTCTCTCTCTCTCTCTCTCTCATTCACTTACTCTATCTCTCTCATTATTTTCATATGCATTGTTGTCATGAACGCAGGTATCATGATTATGCACTTGCAAATGCTTACAGTGCAATTGAGTGTATTTGAATGTCACGTATGTTTTTCTATAACCTTTTGTTATCTTGTGAACATTTGATTTCATTTCTATTTGCCCTGGCTGGATGTAAAAAAAGCATATACATGCTTATTCCACTTCCCTCATTAAAAAAAAGATTCGTTCGTTCGTTCGTTCGCTCTCTCTCTCTCTCTCTCTCTCTCTCTCTCTCTCTCTCTCTCTCTCTGCAGAACCACACCTCATTGGATAGATTTAGAAATGCATGTCATTCTCATTTAATAAAAGAAGTTGCCGACACCTTCAAATGATTTTGTTCGAAGTTCTCTCGGTATTCCTTTTGTTGCATTTGCCCTTGTGTCAGATTAGGATGCACTCAGTGTTTTTTTGTGTTTTTTTGTGTGTTTTTGTTGTTGTTGTTGTTGTTTGTTTGTTTGTTTGTTGTTTTTTTGTTTTTGTTTTTTGTTTGTTTGTTTGTTTGTTTTTTTAATCTACTCCAAAAACCATTAATTGCTTTCTGAGTGTTTTGGTGTTGTTCTGCCTGCACAGACAATAATCATTGATGATTCTTTAATTTCTGGTGTCTTCCCTGATGTATAGAAAACTGCGCTTGTTACACTCCTGCTAAGAAAAGGCCACTCTGGATCCGTAGTCACAATGACCACTGATGTTTTCGCCCTGCATCCAACATTTCTTTTGTTGTTCTCTCCAAGCTTTCAAATCATTTCGCATCAAGTAAACTCTTCCCTTCTTTACAGATCTTCCCACAGCACTGAAAATGCTTTGTTGAAAGTGGTAAATGACCTTTTACTGTCTGTTGGTGAAGGCATCTGTCTGTGTTGAACTTGCTTGACCTGTCGGCTGCGTTCGACACAATAGACAACAGCATAGATTACTTCTTTTCCAAGCTTGAGTATATATTTTGGATTCATTCAAAAGTTCTGAGCTGGTTTTCTTCATACTTGTACAACCGCTTCCAGACTGTGTTGGCTCTGTTAAAAGCTTTCAGCCTGATCCAACCCTGATCTTCTACGGTGTCCTAGGCCCCGTTCAGTTTATTGTTTACATCACTCCCCTTTCTGCTGTCATTTCTGGCTATTCAGTTACTCGCTACTCTTTTGCTGATAATACTCAACCCCAGAAGCGTATATAACCTAACCAAATAGACAGTCTGATTCAGTCAAAGCGAGATTGCATTACTGATGTTAAAACCTGGATGCCATTCAACATACTCAAGTGAAATGATGGGGGGGGGGGAATGAAAATTTAATTATATTTTTATGAATGTTCACATTTTCTCTCTTTCGTCGTTGGTGGTGCCACAGTTCAGTTTTCTAAATCAAGCAAAGAACCTCGAATCCATTCTTGATTCAAACCTAAGTATGCACGTTCATGTGATGAATCTGATACGCACAGTCAGTTGTGTACTTCGACGGATTAACTCTGTCCGTCAATACTTTTCTGCTGATACTACAAAAACTCTTACTTCAGCTTTTGTGTTGCGGTGTATGTAGCGATTTAGAAAACAACAACAACTTCAAAACAGTTATGGCTACCTTACTCTCAGAGTCCCACGTACTGATCACATTTTTCCTCACCTCCGTACTCTGCGCTGGCTTCCCGCTGAGGCGAGAATCAAAGTTCCGTGTCTGTGCTTTTCTGCTTGCCACTCCACTGGACCTACCTATCATTCTTGATTTTATCATTGCTTACAATCCCCCAAGAACTCTCCGTTCTATCTCAGACTGTTTCTTTCTGAAAATTCCTCGTGTCACTCAAGAAACTATGGACTGAACGCTTTTTCCTCTTTGCTGCTCGATCCTCGTGGCCTAGAACAATTAGCCTCCTGCGTTATATCCGTTCATCTCGTCTCTCTCCACCAAAAACCTGATATTTTCAGAACCTACCTGTAAGCACTCTCGGTTTCACACTTCTCCATTACCGTCTCATGCCTGTCAGCTCATTTGGCATATATGAGGAAGGAGAGAGGAGGGTGCGGGGAATGGATAGGGGCATCGGTCCAGCTCAAGAGATACAGGTATCTGTATTGTTAATCAGGAAATCTGAGCAACACCCCAAAGTGTATAAGACAAATGGACGGCGCTCGACTGTGTGTGTTCCCAGTCTGTCCACTTGAACCCATAGCACATTTAACACTTAGCAGGAGCTGGACACAGGCCGAAAAAAACCACAATGATTTTTGCTTCTGATCGAGTTCGAACTCGTTCCCTTCAGGGCTTCAGTCCACTGCGCTAACCACTTTACCACATGGTAACATCAATCATTTGTGAGTCATTTATCTTTCAGTTAAGGCAGACTTCTCAAAAAGTTAAGGACCACTTCACCACATGGTAACATCAATCATTTGTGAGTCATATATCTTTCAGTTATTGTAGACTTCTCAAAAAGTTGAGGAATTCTTCCCCACATGGTAACATCAATCATTTGTGAGTCAGTCATCTATCGGTTACCTTAGACTTCTGCCCTCCAAAGCGTCAGTCAACAGCGCTAACCATTTTACCGCATAGTAACATCAATCATTTGTGAGTCATTTATCTTTCAGTGACTTTAGACGTCTCAAAATGTTAAGGACCACTTTCCATACGGACGTCAATCAAAGGCGAATAAATAAAATAATCCAAGAATAAAGTGCAAAGATAAATTATTGTCTTTTTGGTATCCCCCCCCCCCCCCCCCCCCCCCCCTGGTTACTATTGGATATCATTCACCAAAACAACAACAACAACAACAACGAAAACTTTTCCACAAATGTAAATCAAAGAGAGATAAACCAGATAATGTCATGTTGGCTAGACATTAAACTCAATAATCAGAGAACGAAACTAAAAAATAAGATCAGTGCAGCAATAAGAACACAATTGCGTACAGAATATGCAAGGTCAGCTACAAATCTAAAAGTCTGAGAAACACAGAGAAAGTGGTCACTCCCAACTGTCAGCAACGGGTGTGTCCACCTTTACTGGCCAAGCAGGTGCGAAACCAACTGGAGTTGATGACCAGGAGGATGTGTTATCGTTGTTTGAGGCGGGAAGCCTGTACAAGATGACTAGCAACGGGAAAACAAAGTGTATTGATGACATGGATGGTCATTCAAAGCCTATTAATCGAACTTGCACAGAAGGCCATGTGACAGACTTGACATATCCCCGTCTGATAAGAAAAAAACAACAAACAAACAATAAACAAAACCAAAAAAAAAAACAACAAAAAACAAAGCCAAACAAACAAATAACAACAACAACAACAAAAACCGTATTCAGTTTCCATGAAATTTGACTCGTCTGTTTTTTATTTAAAAAAAAAAAAAACAAAAAAAAAACACATATATATATATATATATATATATATATCCATTTTTCAAATTAGCGGAAGAAAGAATCATGCTCTGTATTCATAAACACAAAGCACACAAGTGACTGAAGACAGACAAATCCAAAAGTTTTCTTGGAAGAAGTTTTCTTTCTCTATTTCTTTTATCTTATGTAAGTTTGTTTAACCTTTCTGCGTGGAAGAGAAAGATAGCACTGGACATGTATTCTGAGGTGCAACATTTCACAAGATCACAAGATAACTTATTGTCCTCAAAAGGAGATGCTTGGTGTGGTGGCACACAGATAAATTCTATATAGTACAAACATAGACATTTCTCAACGTTTCTGGCCGGGGGAAAAACAACAACATCAAAACAACTTTGAAGAATCATTGAAAGCAAAATGTGTCGTGTGTTGAAACATGACTGAAAATAAACTTGGAACTGATGAAAATACACGTACAGACCAAATATTGGTTTATCAATATCCCCGGAATAAATGTACATATAATAAATTGGAAAATCGTGGCTCACGGCCAGATTTGACTATATTTAAGTGGTACCTCTTTTTAAAATGGATGAACGCAACGCTGTAATGGCAAAGCACATAGGTTTAAGCCACTTTAGTGGCTTCCGTATCAATTAGTAATAGAAAATACCTCTTAATACATGTTGCAGCCTGTACTGCAACTGAAGAGTCTATGGACTGGCTGTTGATGAAACTATAGGTATTTGTGTAACGCTTTACATGTATGTATACATGTTGGTGTTTGGATAGCATGTTTTTTTTGCCTACCTTTTACCATAATACTCCCTCGATCAGTACTACTGATTGTGCGATGAACATTTTTGGGTTGTTGTTGCTGTTTTATTACCAGCTTGTTTGTGTTTTGTTTGTCTTTCTTTTATTTTTTCCGTGTTGTCATTTAGTAGTGAAAATGATGTATGTGTTTCCTCGTCTTCTTTTGCTTGTTATCATTATACTGTTTCATTGTTACAACCATCATCGTCATTACTGATGATTGTGATTGTTATGATCATTATAAAACTGACTGTTTTAAAATCATTCTCATGATTGTGATTGTTATGATTATTGTAATTATTGTGATTGTTATGATTGTGACGATGATTGATATTTGCCATTTCGCAATTATCATTGGGTTCATTTGTGGCCACTATTTTTATCCCTCATGTTGTTCACTTTACACCTGTGTAAGTTATCATGTATATGTATGTACCCTTCAGTTCATAAAGATATAACAGTCACAGACGGCAAAGAAAAGTTTTTAAAGGTGTATATAGGTAGTATTTCAGACATGACATGATTGGTCATTCTGGGGTCGTGTCTGTGGCCACATTTAACATTTGTGGTGGTCTGCAGTTGTGGACTGGGCCGTAACCCGGAAGCAAAAGTGGTGAGTAAATGACCTCGTTCATGGCTGCGCGGCGAGGCGATAAGACAAAACGTGATCGGCTGATACCGGCGTCAGATCGTCAGGCCAGAGTTCAGGGCAAGAGTGTGATTGTGGGGTAAGTGTCCGCATATGAACAGATCACACGTTAACTCTGTTGATCAGTTCTTTAGTGATGGAACTGAGGCGTCTGTCTTGCTGGATACAAATTGTTCGATGTTGAAGACATGCCTAGCTTTCCCAGGAGGAAGCGGTCAGTCGTTGCTAGCGCCGTTGCGATGCCACTGCCAGTGTCCTGCCAGCGAAACAGGGAGGGCTGGTCAGTTCAGTGGGAGGACACACTATCTTGGAGTGGCTGTTGATATCGGGCAGTATTAGCTGACAGGTCGCCGGTCTGTTCGGAAAGAATGCAGGTTGTCTGGACACCTGGGGTCACCTCAGGTCAGTGAGGTTCAGTTACTTCCCTTGTCCAACTGCACATTGAAGCAACGACAGAACTATGGATTTGGGAGGGGTGGTGGTAGGGGCTGAAACAGCGGGACTAAAAACTTTCCTGTGCCAGAATCGTTGATTAAAAAACTGACTCTTGAGCAGACTGACCAGGAGAAGATAAACATATCACTTAGATACTATGTTGTAATGTACTGATTACTTTGTGTTGCACATTCATTTTAGTCACAACAGATTTCTCTTTGTGAGATTCTGGCTTCTCTCCATGCGGAGAACACTGCATCATAGTGCAGTGCCACAGTGCATCGTCAGTGCATCTATTTATCTCTCTCTCTCTTCTCTCTCTCTCTCTCTCTCTCTCTCTCTCTCTCTCTCTCTCTCTCTATATATATATATATATATATATATGCACATTATACATGTTGTTGTTGTTTCTGACCATGAATTTGTTTTATTATGAAATTGGACTTTCCTGCAGAATGTTGCCAAAGAAAACCCTGTTGTTGCCATGTGTTCTTTTACATGCACTAAGTGCATGCTGCACACAGGGATACAGTTTATTGTCTCATCCAGATGATTAAACCCAGACCACCATTCAAGGTCACACTGGCTTCCATCTGATTTGGGCATAGTACCATGAGGTATCACACAGGAAGATAACATCTGGAAGACGAGAAGTGAATGTCATTTGCTTCAGGACCTTTGGAAGTTTGGAACTGTTGCTTTTATTTCCTGATCAACACTTCAGTACAGATGTCTGTTTCCATGGTGCCCAGTTGACACCAGGGTGAATTAGCAATAGGATTAGGAGCAGTGACAAAGGAAGTATTCTAAAAAAAAGTCCCAAACAAATTCTGTAGCCTTTCAGTTTCATGCCATGCTGTCTTGGTCCCAAGTGACCTCAATTCAGTGGTGAGTTCTTGTAAAAGTCATTGATGTCAGCAGATAGGGATTGCTTGTTGGATGGTTGTTGGGCAGTTTCCATGTCTGGGTAGACAGTCACCGAGTCCTTTGCTGGTCTGATGACAGTGAATGCTGTTATCCTTAGTTACAACAGGTGTGGTAGAATGACAGTGAATGTTGTGGTCCTTAGTTACAACAGGTGTGGTGTGATGACAGTGAATGTTGTGGTCCTTAGTTACAACAGGTGTGGTGTGATGACAGTGAATGTTGTGGTCCTTAGTTACAACAGGTGTGGTGTAATGACAGTGAATGTTGTCCATATTTATAACAGGTGTGGTGTGATGACAGTGAATGCTGTGGTCCTTAGTTACAACATGTGTGGTGTGATGACAGTGAATATTGTGGTCCTTAGTTACAACAGGTGTGGTGTGATGACAGTGAATGTTGTGGTCCTTAGTTACAACAGGTGTGGTGTGATGACAGTGAATGTTGTGGTCCTTAGTTACAACAGGTGTGGTGTGATGACAGTGAATGTTGTGGTCCTTAGTTACAACAGGTGTGGTGTAATGACAGTGAATGTTGTCCATAGTTATAACAGGTGTGGTGTGATGATAGTGAATGTTGTGGTCCTTAGTTACAACAGGTGTGGTGTGATGACAGTGAATGTTGTGGTCCTTAGTTACAACAGGTGTGGTGTGATGACAGTGAATGTTGTGGCCCTTAGTTACAACAGACACTGGTATGCTCTGACCCCCCAAGGACATTGCTGCTCCTTTTTGTGGCTTCTTCATCTTGAGGAGGGGAAAGCAATTAATTAATTTTTAAAAATCCCCATCTGCTCTTCAGTGATTATCACTTTGAATGATATTAGTTTATTATTGGATTATGTCCCTATGGTTAGTTGTTGGTTTGTGAGGTCAGGCTTGGATTATGTCCCAATGGTAAGCTGTTGGTGTGTGAGGTCAGGCTTGGATTATGTCGCCATGGTATGTTGTTTGTATGAAAGGTGAGGCTGTGTCATTGATATGTCAGTTGTGTGTGCTTGCTGTTGATGTCTTTCACTGCTGCCCCCTTCGATGTCAAGAGCATGAGTGACTGTCCCCAGTTTATTGACATTTGTTGCTTTGTTTATTGGTCAGGTCCATTCAGAGTGACCTAGTTCCACTTGACTTTCAGCTTGTGGACTTTGTGAGTGGCATTTTTTTGGTGTTCTCCTGCCCTTGACTGATGTTATCATAGCTTGTGAGTGTCGTTTTTGCAATGTTCTCTTGCCCTCGATTGATTATCATAGTGAGCCCTTGAGCTTTGGTCTGCTGTGGTGTGTGGTGTGATAACCATGTGGAGGTGTGGTGCTGTAACGTGTGCACACACTGCACTAGGTCTCAGGGCTGCTGATGGAAAACTTGGTGAAAAAAGTGAAACATATCAGCTGAACTCACTTTCAGTTCTTTGGAAGGCAGGTGTTCTGAGCACTGTGAGTGATACATCAGTCTGACCATGATTTTTGTTTCATTGTTCACACACACACACACACACACCACACCACACCACACCACACCACACTATGATTGTAGGATAGAGATTGTATGGTTGAAGGATAGACATTGTATAATATTGATAGTAGGATGTACATTGTATGATTGTAGGATAAAACACTGTGTGATTCTTTGATAGACACTGTATGATTGTAGTTAACTTACATCCATACACCTGACAGACAACATCATCCACACATTGCTGACAGTATCAGTGAGTAAGTTTGTGTACATAAACATGAGGAATGCATGTTATGTCACAGAAGGCTGTGCATTGAACTTGAAGTTATCGTTCTACACAGGCAAAAGATAAAGTTTGTGTGTTAAAGAAACTTTGAGTTCCTGTTATACATGTCCTTGTGGGATGGTGTGTTGACAGTGTGGACAACAGCCAGTGACCACCTAGTGCTGTGACTGAGAACTGGAGCCAGTGACCACACTGTCCTGTGACTGACTGTGGCACACACCATCACCATCACACACACACCATCACCATCACACACAGCTACTCCACAGCAGGGAAGGGCGAGGCCCAGTGACAGCTTCATCGTCCGAGTTGTGTGGGGGTGGGCAGAGGAAGACCATCACCATGGCGACCCTGATCACACAGGCTGTGCACATGTACGACAAAGTGATGGAGAATGCAGGTATGTTGGTGGTATGTACGACAAAATGATGGAGAATGCAGGTATGTCAGTGACATGTACAACAAAGTGATGGAGAATGCAGGTATGTCAGTGCCATGTATGACAAAGTGATGGAGAATGCAGGTATGTCAGTGACATGTATGACAGAGTGATGGAGAATGCAGGTATGTCAATGACATGTATGACAAAGTGATGGAGAATGCAGGTATGTCAATGACATGTACGACAAAGTGATGTAAAATGCAGGTAAGTCAATGACATGTACGACAAAGTGATGGAGAATGCAGGTATGTCAGTGACATGTATGTCAAAGTGATGGAGAATGCAGGTATGTCAATGACATGTACGACAAAGTGATGGAGAATGCAGGTACATCAGTGACGTACGACAAAGTGATGGAGAATGCAAGTATGTCAGTGACATTACGACAAAGTGATGGAGAATGCAGGTATGTCAGTGACATGTATGACAAAGTGATGGAGAATGTAGGTATGTCAATGACATGTACGACAAAGTGATGGAGAATGTAGTTATGTCAGTGACATGTACGATAAAGTGATTGAGAATGCAGGTATGTCAAAGACATGTACGACAAAGTGATGGAGAATGCAGGTATATCAGTGACACATATGACAAAGTGATGGAGAATGCAGGTATGCCATCTATGCTCTGTGTCCATTGGGATCCATTGCTCTGTCTGTGTCCATTGGGATCCATTGCTCTGTCTGTGACCACTGGGATCCATTGCTCACTGGATGTGCTAGACTTTGAAGCTTGCAGAGAGCCTGTTTTTACTGCAGGCAAATGGAAAGAAAGTGACGGAGCATTATTGAATGCCCAACAAAATTAGGGCTAGTGAAAACTTTGTGCATCCATGCCCTGTTTCTCACAAACCTGTGAGAGGTCTGTTGCACATGTGTGTGTGTGTGTCTCTGTGTGTGTTTGTGCATGTGTGTGTGCATATGTTCGTTTCACTGTGTTTGTGGCTGGGACGTTGACCTGTGAGCGGGTTTTGCAGACCCGCGAGTGGCGGGCTGGTTCCTGATGGACTCCCCACTGCCCAGCTTTGTCATCTGCCTGGCCTACTTCATCTTCGTGGCTCTGGGCCCCAGCATCATGAAGGACCGCAAGCCCATCGAGATGAGGCGTGTGCTGGTCGTCTACAACATTGCCATGGTCGGCATGTCCACCTTCTGCTTTGTGGAGGTCAGTGTGGGAGTGTGTGTGTGTGGGAGTATGTTTGAGTGTTTGTGTGTGTGTATGTGTGTGTGTGTGTGTGTGAAGAAATGTGTGTATGCATGCAGGCTTACACACACACACACACACACACAGATATATATATATATATATATATGCCAGATGGAAACACTCTGCTTTATAAATTGGACCTGGTCCATGTCTGTGGGCTAATCTTTCAGAAAATGATAGAGGATTTCGTGAACGTTAATGATCACCTACTATGTTTATAGATTTAGATTGTATCCACCAATACAAACCTTTTGTTTTGACCTAGGTTTAACTTTCATGCTAATACTTTGGCATTGTCATTCTTTGCTGTTCTGCTTGACTGCAGGCCTTTAAAGATTCACAGGAACACAGTGCTCTACTGTACAGCACAGCGGCATTGACAAAGCCCTGTCCATGACCAGAGCAGAGCAGATCGTAAAGGAGAGTGTTGGTGACAGTGTGTTTTGGTTTCAGTTCCTGCTGTCAGGCTGGTTGGCTGGCTACACTCTAGGTTGTCAGCCTGTGGACTACTCCTACTCTCCTCAGGCCCTCAGGGTATGTAGTTTGTCTCCCCTGTCCCTCTACCCTTAGGGTATGTAGTTTGTCTCCCCTGTCCCTCTACCTTCAGGGTATGTAGTTTGTCTCCCCTGTCCCTCTACCCTCAGGGTAGGTAGTTTGTCTCCCCTGTCCCTCAACCCTCAGGGTAGGTAGTTTGTCTCCCCTGTCCCTCTACCCTCAGGGTAGGTAGTTTGTCTCCCCTGTCCCTCAACCCTCAGGGTAGGTAGTTTGTCTCCCCTGTCCCTCTACCCTCAGGGTAGGTAGTTTGTCTCCCCTGTCCCTCAACCCTCAAGGTAGGTAGTTTGTCTCCCCTGTCCCTCAACCCTCAAGGTAGGTAGTTTGTCTCCCCTGTCCCTCAACCCTCAAGGTAGGTAGTTTGTCTCCCCTGTCCCTCTTCCCTCAGGGTAGGTAGTTTGTCTCCCCTATCCCTCAACCCTAAAGGTAGGTAGTTTGTCTCCCCTGTCCCTCTACCATCAGGGTATGTAGTTTGTCTCCCCTGTCACTCTGCTCTTTGGGTATGTAGTTTGTCTCCCCTGTCCTTCTACCCTCAGGGTATGTAGTTTGTAGTTTGTCTCCCCTGTCCCTCTACCCTCAAGGTACATAGTTTGTCTCCCTTGTCACTCTACTCTTTGGGTACTTAGTTTGTCTCCCCTGTCTCTCTCCATTATGCATGTTGTACAAGGACTGTGAGGTGTGTTGTGTTGTGTTGTATACTTGTTGTACAAGGACTGTGAGGTGTTTTGTGCTGTGTTGTACACATGTTGTACAAGGACTGCGAGGTGTGTTTGTTGTATGCATGTTGTACAAGGACTGCGAGGTGTGTTGTGTTGTATACATGTTGTACAAGGACTGCGAGGTGTGCTGTGTTGTATACATGTTGTACAAGGACTGCGAGGTGTGCTGTGTTGTATACATGTTGTACAAGGACTGTGAGGTGTGTTGTGTTGTACACATGTTGTACAAGGACTGTGAGGTGTGTTGTGTTGTAATTTATACATGTTGTACAAGGACTGTTTGGTGTTTTGTGCTGTGTTGTACACATGTTGTACAAGGACTGTGAGATGTGTTGTGCTGTATACATGTTGTACAAGGACTGTGAGGTGTGTTGTGTTGTATACATGTTGTACAAGGACTGTGAGGTGTGGTGTGTTGTGTTGTGCACATGTTGTACAAGGACTGTGAGGTGTGTTGTGTTGTAATTTATACATGTTGTACAAGGACTGTTTGGTGTTTTGTGCTGTGTTGTACACATGTTGTACAAGGACTGTGAGATGTGTTGTGCTGTATACATGTTGTACAAGGACTGTGAGGTGTGTTGTGTTGTATACATGTTGTACAAGGACTGTGAGGTGTGTTGTGTTGTGTTGTGCACATGTTGTACAAGGGCTGCAAGGTGTGTTGTGTTGTAATTTATACATGTTGTACAATGACTGTGAGGTGTTTTGTGCTGTGTTGTACACGTTGTACAAGGACTGTGAGGCGTGTTGTGTGTGCACATATGGTGTCCACTGGGATCCATTGCTCTGTGTTGAAGGGGAGGTGTGCTGTGTTGTGTTACAGATGGCCAGGGTGTGCTGGTGGTTCTACTTCTCCAAGTTCATAGAACTCCTGGACACGGTGGGTCTCTTCTTCTTTCTGTCTCTCTGCCTGTCTCTCCTCTCTCTGCCTCTCTCTGTGCCTCTCTCTGTCTTTCTCTCCTCTCTCTGTCTCTCTCTGCCTCTCTCTCTGCCTCTCTCTCCTCTCTTTCCTCTGTCTCTTTCTCCTCTCTCTGTCTCTCTCTGCCTCTCTCTGTCTCTCTCCTCTCTCTGCCTCTCTCTCCTCTCTCTGTCTCTCTCTCCTCTCTACCTCTCTCTCCTCTCTCTCTCTCTCCTCTGTCTCTCTCTCCTCTCTCTGTCTCTCTCTGCCTCTCCTCTCTCTTCTGTCTCCTCTGCCTCTCTCTCTTCTCTCTCCTCTCTTTCCTTTCTGTTTCTCCTCTCT
Organism: Babylonia areolata; assembly: GCF_041734735.1. Classification (NCBI taxonomy): domain Eukaryota; kingdom Metazoa; phylum Mollusca; class Gastropoda; order Neogastropoda; family Buccinidae; genus Babylonia; species Babylonia areolata. Next base: position 27,890,825 of record NC_134878.1, read on the forward strand.
CTTCTGCCTCTCTCTCCTCTTTCTGTCTCTCTCTCCTTTCTCTGCCTCTGCCTTGCGGTCTCTGTCCTCTATCTTATCTCTGCCTCTCTCTCCTCACTCTTTCTCTCTTCTCTCTCCTCTCTCTCTCCTCACTCTTTCTCTCTTCTATCTTATCTCTGCCTCTCTCTCCTCACTCTTCCCCTCTTCTCTCTTTTCTCTTTCTCCTCACTCTTTCCCTCTTCTTTCTGTTCTCTCTCTCCTCACTCTTTCTCTCTGTAAAGACATCCATTCATACCCGTTTAGATAGAAAAATTTCACATCACACTCCTCTCAGTCAACCATGTTCATGTGCATAATAATCACACAGGAGACGGATATGTTTGCAAATATTTATTAAAAAAACAACAACTATCTTTGAAAGATTTACACATTCACTCACACACTCATGCTAAATAATTATGGTCGAAGGGCAACAACACACAACGCACTGCACAACACATAATGGGAATACTCATGTCCTTCACGAGTCCGTTTCACTCCAGTCCTCGGTCCAGAACACAGGCTGCTCCTCAGCGCCTTCTCCACAGCTTGACTGCCCTCCACGGTGGCGCCATCAGTGGTTGCTGCTGCTGGTGCTGTTGTGGCTGGGTCTCGGCCCATCGCCAACCCACAAGCTCTTTGAACCAAAATAAAAATACTTTGTTCATCTTTGCTAATGTGCGTGTTTATGCTTGTCTCCTTTCAGTCTAATATGATCATCTTAGATGAACAGACTATAAATAAATAAACGAACGAAGCTTGTCTCCGTATTGTCTTGTCCATTAGTCCCGTCAGTCACGTGTGTGAGTGGGTGTGTGTGTGCCCTGTACAATTTAACTAACTTCCCTATATTCAGTCACACATCATTTTCACCGTTAATTTGCCAATTATAAAGTTATAATTCTTTAGCTGCCGTCTTCGTAATATATAATATCACTTTGCCTCTTTCTGTCTTTCCAATCCAATCATATGTTTCCAAGCAGGTGGTAGTAATTACATATTACAAATTTATATTCCATTCTTCCAGTGGAAATAATTCTAATTATGAAACAAAGATTAGGTAAATTAAGTGTAAGCAAAACAATATTCTTTTCTCCCTGTCATAGTAGCAATGATGATTATAAACACTTGACAAGTTTAAAAACAGTATGATAACATAATAACATTGAGGGTTTTTTTAAAGACCAAAAAGCAAAACGACCATCAAATGCACATACATATTCATTTATCTCTATTAATCCATTGACGCTACAATAATGTATTAAGATAAACACCAGAAATATTCTAAGTATTTTTTTTCCAATCTCACCTGAGCACCAGGTCTCAGAGCCAAAGTTCTCTGTGGCTGTAAGCTGAACGGCCGCACAGGTTTGATGACAAAAAAGTTGTGCCAGAGAGCACGCATCTACCTGAGCTCTCGCCTGAACATCCGTATAAGAAAAATAAATGTTCACTCAAGCGCCCCATGCGCCTCGTGCAACCACACATACATCAAAATTGACTCTCTCAAGAAAATGTTATGCCACACACACAAAAAATGTCTACTTTGATGTGATGACTTCCATCACACTCTCTTCTCTCTGTCCTCTCTCTCCTCACTCTTTCTCTCTTCTCTCTATCTTACCTCTGTCCTCTCTCTCCTCACTCTTTCTCTCTTCTCTCTGTCTTACCTCTGTCCTCTCTCTCCTCACTCTTTCTATCTTCTATCTTACCTCTGTCCTCTCTCTCCTCACTCTTTCTGTCTTCTCTCTATCTTCTCTCTGTCCTCTCTCTCCTCACTCTTTCTATCTTCTATCTTACCTCTGTCCTCTCTCTCCTCACTCTTTCTCTCTTCTCTCTATCTTACCTCTGTCCTCTCTCTCCTCACTCTGTCTTCTCTCTGTCCTCTCTCTCCTCACTCTTTCTTCTTCGCTTTCCTCTCTGTCCTCTCTCTCAGCATGCGTTGGTGTCTGAGTACCAGCATGTTTGTGCTGGTGTATACTTGTTGAGCTGTGTGTGTACATCTGGTGTTGTGTTGTGTTTGTTCAGGTGTTGTGTGGTGTGTACAGTTCTTGTGTGTTTACAGGTGTGGCTGTGTATTTACAGATGTTGTTTGTGTACAGGTGTTGTGTGTTTACGGGTGTTGTGTTCTTTGTGTACAGGTGTTGTGTGTTTACAGGTATTGCTGTGTGTGTACAGGTGTTGTTGTGTGTGCAGGTGTTCTGTTGTGTGTGTACAGGTGATGTTGTGTGTACAGGTGATGTGTATACAGGTGAGGTTGTGTGTACAGGTGATGTGTGTGCAGATGTTCTGTTGTGTGTGTACATGTGATGTTGTGTGTACAGGTGATGTTGTTGTGTGTACAGGTGTTGAGTGTGTGTACAGGTGATATTATGTGTACAGGTGATGTTATGTGTGCAGGTGTTGTGTGTACAGGTGATGTTGTGTGTACAGGTAATGTGTGTACAGGTGATGTTGTGTGTGCAGGTGTTTTTCATCATGAGGAAGAAGTTCAGCCAGGTGACCTTTCTCCATGTCTTCCATCACGGCATCATGCCCATCTCCTGGTGGTTTGGCGTCAAACTGGTGCCTGGTGCGGCTTTCATCTCTCTCTCTCTCTCACTTCCTTTCTCTCTCACACACACACTCACACACACATGTACACACATGCTTATGCACACACACACACACACACACACACACACACACACACACACACACACACACAAACACAAACACACGTACACACACACACAGAGAACATTTTGCAGCTACACTTCACGATAGGCTCTGAGTGTGTGTGTGGGTGTGTGTGTGTGTCAGTGTGTGTGGCATGTGTGTGTGTGATAGTTTGACCAAGGCATTAGGTTTATGCCTGGGTCACACATCTGCTCTTTTTTCTTTCTTTTTCTAAAACAGATGTGTGTGGCGTATATGGATCAGTATGCACACTTTGATGCCTCCTTGTATTGTGTGTGTGTGTGTGTGTGTATGTGGTTGTGTGTGTGTGGTGTGGTGTGTGTGTGGTGTGGTATGTGTGTGTATATATGTGTGTGTGTGTGTGTGTGTGTGTGTGTGTGTGCAGGGGGGTTTGGCACCTTCTACTCCCTGTTGAACTCGTTCATCTACCTGATGATGTACACCTTTTGTGTGTGTGTTTGTGTATGTGTGTGTGTGTGTGTGTGTGTGTGTGTGCAGGGGGGTTTGGCACCTTCCACTCCCTGTTGAACTCGTTCATCCACCTGATGATGTACACCTTTTGTGTGTGTGTGTGTGTGTGTGTGTGTGCAGGAGGGTTTGGCACTTTCCACTCCCTGTTGAACTCGTTCATCCACCTGATGATGTACACCTTTTGTGTGTGTGTGTGTGTGTGTGTGCAGGGGGGTTTGGCACCTTCCACTCCCTGTTGAACTCGTTCATCCACCTGATGATGTACACCTTTTGTGTGTGTGTGTGTGTGTGTGTGCAGGAGGGTTTGGCACCTTCCACTCCCTGTTGAACTCGTTCATCCACCTGATGATGTACACCTACTATGGACTGTCGGCCCTGGGCCCTGCCTTCAGCCGCTTCCTGTGGTGGAAGAAATACATGACCTCCATGCAGATCGTCAGTCACACCGCCTTTCTCTCTGCTCTTGTCTTGTCACGTGTGGTGTCGATAGCTGTCTACAGAACCACAGATGTGGCCACCCTTTTTGCCATGGATAGAGTAGATTATAGAACCACAGATGTGGCCACCCTTTTTGCCATGGATAGAGTAGATTATAGAACCACAGATGTGGCCACCCTTTTTGTCATGGATAGAGTAGATTATAGAACCACAGATGTGGCCACCCTTTTTGCCATGGATAGAGAAGATTATGGAACCACAGATGTGGCCACCCTTTTTGCCATAGAGAGGATTATAGAACCACAGATGTGGCCACCCTTTTTGCCATGGATAGAGAAGATTATGGAACCACAGATGTGGCCACCCTTTTTGCCATAGAGAGGATTATAGAACCACAGATGTGGCCACCCTTTTTGCCATGGATGGAGTAGATTATAGAACCACAGATGTGGCCACCCTTTTTGCCATGGATAGAGTAGATTACAGAACCACAGATGTTGCCAGCTTTTTATCATGGCTTCTTCCTGAAGCACTGATTAGTTTAACATGGGGCAGAAAACTGTTAGTTATACTATAATTTTGGTCTGCATTCATGGGCTGCCCCTCCCATGTTCACTGATATGCATGTACTAGTAGGCTTTTGTGTGTGTGACTTTGTAGGCATCCATACTCTGGGGGTGGGGGGAGTATGTTTTTGTTTCCATAACTTATTGAATGCTGACATGTTACTGGAATTTAAATGTGCGCATTTGATCTTCTGGAGTTCTACATGCATATGCTCACAAAGGGGGTTGGAGCACTAGCAGGTCTGCATATCTGTTGACCAGGGAGGTCAGAAAAATCAGAACCCACCAGGCGCCATAAACGGGATTCAAACCCAGGACCCTTAGATGGGAAGTCCAATGCTTCAACTACTTGGCTGTTGCACCTATTATAGATATAATTATTATTCTCCTGAATCATTCATTATAGATATAATTATTATTGATTGAAGCAGTCGTTTAGATATAATCATTATTAACTTGAAGCAGTCATTTAGATATGATTACTATCAACCTGAAGCAGTCATTTAGATATGATTATTATTATCCTGAAGCAGTCATTATAGATATAATTGTATTTACCTGAAGATGTCATTTAGATGTAATTATTATTAACCCGAAGCAGTCATTTAGATATGATTACTATTGACCTGAGGCATTAGATATACTAATTATTGACCTGAAGCAGTCAATAGAGATATAATTATTATTAACCTGAAGCAGTCATTTAGATATAATTGTTATTGACCTGAAGCAGTCGTTTAGATATAATTATTATTAACCTGAAGCAGTCATTCGGAGTAGTCATTCGGATGAGACGATAAACCGAGGTCCCGTGTGCTGCATGCACTTAGCGCACGTAAAAGAACCCACGGCAACAAAAGGGTTGTTCCTGGCAAAATTCTGTAGAAAAATCCACTTTGATAGGAAAAACAAATAAAACTGCACACAGGAAAAAATACAAAAAAATGGGTGGCGCTGTAGTATGGCGACGCGCTCTCCATGGAGAGAGCAGCCCGAATTTCACACAGAGGAATCTGTTGTGATAAAAAGAAATACAAATACAAACAAATACAGTCATTTAGATATAATTATTATGGACCTGAAGCAGTCATTTAGATATAATTATTATTGACCTGAAGCAGTCATTAGGTATAATTATTATTAACCTGCAGCAGTCATTTAGATATAATTATGGACATGAAGCAGTCATTTAGATATAATTATTTACCTGAAGCAGTCATTTAGATATAAGAAAAAGTGAGGGGATTCCACTTTGATATTATCTGGACCTTTGAGACTGCTTGGTATTTTGTAGCTCCAGTGGGATTTGTTATGGGCACATGTCTTTGTATTTCAGAAAGAAAACATGACTATATCATTGTGTGAGTGTGTATGTGTGATTATGTGTGTGTGTGTGTGTGATTATGTGTGTGTGTTTGATTCTGTGTGTATGTTTTACAGACGCAGTTTGTGCTGGTGACAATCCACTCAGTACAGCTGCTGTTCATCGAGTGCAACTACCCCATCTTCTTCGTCTACTGGATCGGGTTCTACGCCGTCATTTTCCTGGTCATGTTCGCTCACTTCTACATCAAGACGTACCGTGCAAAGGACAAGTCTTCAGCCCACCGCCCAGCTCAAGCTGTGGCCAATGGCAAGGACAAGTCCAGTTGATGACGTCAGGCTGGGAAATCCTCACCCCTGTCACATGATCACTGTTGGATAGACTACTTTGGACTTTCTACTTTCAACTATCAGGCTATTGTACTTTTACTATCAGTTACTTATACTTGTATTATATCAGTAACATTGTGTTTTGATAGAATCCTGCAGTTCTTTTGGTTTGTATTAAGACTTGCTGTGTTTTGATAGAATCCTGCAGTTCTTTTTGTAAGCATTTACATTGTGTTTTGATAGAATCCTACTGTGTTTGGTTAGCATTAACATTGTTTTGATAAAATCCTACTGTTTTTGGGTTAACATTGTGTTTTGATAGAATCCAACTGTTTTTGGATAACATTGTGTTTTGATAGAATCCTACTGTTTTAGGTTAACATTGCTTTCTGAGTGCATACAGTTATGGACTGTTTTCTGTTAGCTCCAATGTTCTGAAGAAGAGCAATGGACTGTGAATAATTTGTGTGTGCACTAAAGGAATGTTGAAATGAATGAAGTGCAGAAGTGTTGTCCAGCTGTCAGTTGTGACATCAGCAGGCTGCAACATCACATTCCTTGGTTTCAGAGTTGCTGCTGGTTCTCTTTTCATCCTGTTTCATTGGTACGCAAATTATAATGGTCACAAACAGAGAACCATACAAAGTTCTGAAAATGATAGATATGGAATCAAGTATGTGAACAAATAATAATAATAATCATCATAATAATAATACATAGTTTTTCTATGGCGCGATATCCAGCACCAGTGCTGCTCAAAGCGCCTTACATCATCCAGTTGACTGTAAACATGCCTTAAAAAAACAAGTAAATCAATACAGAAATAGAACACAAAACAAAGAAGTTTTTTCTTCATTTTTTGTTTTTTTTTTATGTGTGTTTTCAGTGGTTATTGGTACTCGTTTTTAAGCTTTACATTTTCTCCTTCAGGGATATTAATCTAAATCATTGGGCAACATTTTTAAAATTTTTTTATATATTCACTGTTTCAAGTAGATATGACTACAGGTTGCACTTTTTCCTCAGTTTCCCTGCATTTAATCTGTTGTGTAGTCCAGACAGTATGTATCATTTATTCTGTTGTGTAGTCCAAACAGTATGTATCATTCATTCTGTTGTGATGATCATTCTGTTATGTAGTCCAAACAGTATGTATCATTTATTCTGTTGTGTAGTCCAATCAGTATGTATCATTCATTCTGTTGTGATGTCCAAACAGTATGTATCATTTATTCTGTTGTGATGTCCAAAAAGTATGTATCATTTATTCTGTTGTGATGTCCAAACAGTATGTATCATTTATTCTGTTATGTAGTCCAAACAGTATGTATCATTTATTCTGTTGTGTTGTCCAAACATTATGTATCATTTATTCTGTTGTGTTGTCCAAACAATATGTATCATTTTATTCTGTTGCATTGTCCAAAAAAAGTATCATTTATTCTGTTGTATTGTCCATAACTATATGTATCATTTATTCTGTTGTATTATAAAAAAAAATTAGCATCATTTATTCTGTTGTATTGTCTAAAACAATACGTATCATTTTATGCCTGTTTGTTTTCCTCTTTGCTTCTGCTAATTGCTATGAAGTGTAACATGACCAGTTTCAAAATGACATTAACAATGATCTGTATGGTGATTATTGATGAAATTGTTATTCAGCGACAAATGTACAAGTTTTACTGTCCATGTAATTGGTACCTATCAGTGTGTTATTTAATGGAGCTTTAATTGACCATGACGGTCAGTAACCAGTGCTGTTAGCAATGGTGGTGTGTAGCCAACAGTTCACAGGCCTTGGCTGTTGTATTGACTCTAGTGGAAATGTTCACAGGCCATGGCTGTTGTATTGACTCTAGTGGAAATGTTCACAGGCCTTGGCTGTTGTATTGACTCTGGTGGAAATGTTCACAGGCCATGGCTGTTGTATTGACTCTAGTGGAAATGTTCACAGGCCATGGCTGTTGTATTGACTCTGGTGGAAATGTTCACCACAATGGCTGTTGTATTGACTCAAGTGGAAATGTTCACCGTTATGGCTGCTGTATTGACTCTAGTGGAAATGTTGACAAGCCATGGCTGCTGTATTGACATTAGTGGAAATGCTCACAAGCCATGGCTGCTGTATTGACACTAGTAGAAATGCTCACAAGCCATGGCTGTTGTATTGACTCTAGTGGAAATGTTCACCACCATGGCTGTTGTATTGACTCTAGTGGAAATACTCACAAGTCATGGCTGTTGTATTGACTCTAGTGGAAATGTTCACAGGCCATGGCTGTTGTATTGACTAGTGGAAATGTTCACAGGCCATGGCTGTTGTATTGGCTCTAGTGGAAATGTTCACAGGCCATGGCTGTTGTATTGGCTCTCGTGGAAATGTTCACAGGCCATGGCTGTTGTATTGACTCTGGTGGAAATGTTCACCACAATGGCTGTTGTATTGACTCTAGTGGAAATGTTCACCGCCATGGCTGCTGTATTGACTCTAGTGAAAATGCGCACAAGCCATGGCTGCTGTATTGACTAGTGGAAATGCTCACAAGCCATGGCTGCTGTATTGACACTAGTGGAAATGCTCACAAGCCATGGTTGCTGTATTGACACTAGTAGAAATGCTCACAAGCCATGGCTGTTGTATTGACTCTAGTGGAAATGTTCACCACAATGGCTGTTGTATTGACTCTAGTGGAAATGTTCACCGCCATGGCTGCTGTATTGATTCTGGTGGAAATGCTCACAAGCCATGGCTGCTGTATTGACACTAGTGGAAATGCTCACAAGCCATGGCTCCTGTATTGACTCTAGTGGAAATGCTCACAAGCCATGGCTGCTGTATTGACTAGTGGAAATGTTGACAAGCCATGGCTGCTGTATTGACTGGAATTGACAGTAATTGTTCTTCCTCCAGTTTCATTTTGGTCACATTATGGTTCTGGAATATACAGTAATTGTTCTTCCTCCAGTTTTATTTTGGTCACAACTCTAGATTTGATTACTGGACGAGTGGCTTCCAGATAACCATGGTTGTGTGCTGTGAAAGGAATTGAGTCAGTGAACAGTGCAGTAAACATGGTCAGTTTGAGTCATGTGAACTATCTGTCAGTGAACAGTGCAGGAAACATGGTCAGTTTGAGTCATGTGAACTATCTGTCAGTAAACAGTGCAGGAAACATGGTCAGTTTGAGTGATGTGAACTATCTGTCAGTAAACAGTGCAGGAAACATGGTCAGTTTGAGTCATGTGAACTATCTGTCAGTAAACAGTGCAGGAAACATGGTCAGTTTGAGTCATGTGAACTATCTGTCAGTAAACAGTGCAGGAAACATGGTCAGTTTGAGTGATGTGAACTATCTGTCAGTGAACAGTGCAGGAAACATGGTCAGTTTGAGTGATGTGAACTATCTGTCAGTAAACAGTGCAGGAAACATGGTCAGTTTGAGTGATGTGAACTATCTGTCAGTGAACAGTGCAGGAAACATGGTCAGTTTGAGTCATGTGAACTATCTGTCAGTGAACAGTGCAGGAAACATGGTCAGTTTGAGTCATGTGAACTATCTGTCAGTGAACAGTGCAGGAAACATGGTCAGTTTGAGTCATGTGAACTATCTGTCAGTGAACAGTGCAGGAAACATGGTCAGTTTGAGTCATGTGAGATATCTCCTCATTAGTGGAAAAAATGCTGTCAGCCAACAGCGTAGGAAATAATGTCACTTTGAGCCATGTGAACAATCTCCTTATTAAAAAACCCAAGTAATTTGCGGTTTTGTCAGCATGTCTTTTGAAAAAAATTTTTTATTACCATTGGTGTTTATATGTTAATGTTCTTCTTTTTATGTTTTTAAAAATAATGTTTTGTTGTGTTTCTTGTTGTTTTTTTTATTGATGTGGATAGTTTTGTCAGAGATTGACAAGAGATCCAGATCATTTCCAGATGTGTTGACAGCATCAAAATGAAGTTGGTTTCATCATTTGATCAGTGTTGTTTTCTCTTTTCCCATCTGACATTATTATTATATATTTTTCTTTTTTTCCTATCTGGTGTTGCCATTGTATCATTACTCTGATCTCATTGTGTCGTGTTGTTGCTGTCCCTCAGTGGTGGTCTGTGTTACTGTTACTAAGGACATATTGACAAGACCATTCTCTGCCTGGCTGCTTTTTATTGTTTGATGTTTACTGCTGGTGAGAACATGTTTTAGAAATGACATATTTTGGTGGACATCGTTTGGGGTGACGTTTGGAAGGGGTGACTGACACTGAATGAACATAGATAGAAATGTGGAAAATACATGTTTTTACAGATTATGTAGAGCAGACTTACACTTTCACAGACAAGCACATGAAAGTAGTAGATGCAAACACACACACTTCAAAACACTTTATTCTAACCAATAAAAAATATCCTTTTACTGAACAACAGCCTGCAGCACTTCATGGTCAACTCTCTTTCTAATGTTTGGATTTTACAACTGACAGTAACATTGTAAAAATGTGTTACAGTAACACTGTAACAGGCCTGGCTAACTGATGTTTGGTTTTTACAACTGACAGTAAGTGTTACAGTAACACTGTAACAGGCCTGGCTAACCAATATTTGGTTTTTACAACAGATAGTAACATTGTAATAGGCCTAGCTGACTGATGTTTGGTTTTTACAACTGGTAGTAACATTGTAATAGGCCTGGTTAACTGGTATGTGGTTTTTACAACTGATAGTAACATTGTAACAGGCCTAGCTAACTGATGTTTGGTTTCTACAGCTGACAGTGAAACTGTAACAATGCTCCAACCAACTAGACACAGCTGTCACAGTTTGTCATACACTGCAGTTGTAACAACAGAAAGAACCAACTACATACAGCTTCACAGTTTGTAGTACACTGCAGTTGTAACATGACAGCCAGCCTTCACTTTAGTTTCCAGAGTACTTGTCAAATCCAACAGGCTGCAAACCCATGAACAAAACATGCACTGACACTTGATGACTGGTTCAGTGTGCATTCCAACAGCAATGCAGCAGGAGTGGGTGGGGTGTCCCTGTGCGGTGTCTAATCCTCCAGCTCTTCACTGGCCTCCATGATCCTCTTGGCTCGCTCTTTCATCCGCTTCTCTCGCTCATACTCCTTCATCCGCATAACAAAACTGCAACACACGGCATGCACTGAAAGTAAAAGGCTGCTTCCTCACACACACTCATCATGTGCACAGGATTATGTGTGCACTACCATTTTTACTCTTTCTGTTTGACCCATATACAATAGTTATCATCAGTCCTTGTTCATTGTTTAGATGTTGACTGACAGACTGGTTGGTCACAGTGAGAATGTCACATCATAGCACTGCTTCTGTATTTTGGGTCAGCAAAAACATCAAAACCACACAAAACTGCATAAAACTTCAAAGACTGCATACAGTCTCCCTCTCTCTCTCTCTCTCACACACACACACATATCCATACTGCAAAAAAGATACCCCTCCCCCCAAAAAAAACACACACACACACATTACACATTAACTTTAGTTTCTTACACAATTGTATGTGTATACTGTACAGTGTATATGACATACAGTAACATTTACAACAATTACACCAGTGTATAATTAGAAACTACTACCACCACCCTTCCCCCCTCCCTAAAAAAACAAAAGAATTACTACTGCATACTTATTTATTCAATGTATAATGTGTACAAATAATATATGTTATATGTATACAGCAAAAAAAGCATGCATGCACTTATATGTGCACAAACAATATACAAGAAAGCATGCATGCACTTGTATGTCCACAAACAATATCCTTACAACAAAAAACCATTCATGCACTTGCATGTGTACTAGTTCCCTCCCCCCTCCCAATGCCCCAATTAAAAGAGAACCATCACCCACTGCTCTTATTCACACTGATCATAAAGCATCACTCACCCTTCATAATTTTCACACATATAAAGCATCACTCACTCTTCATATTCACACAGATCATAAAGCATCACTCACCCTCATAATCATTCACACAGATATAAAGCATCACTCACTCTTCATGTTCACACACATAAACTAAAGCATCACTCTTCATATTCACACAGATCATAAAAAATCACTCACCCCTCATAATAATTATTCACACATATACAGCATCACTCACTCTTCATATTCACACTGGTCATATTCATGTTTCTCATGGTGACAGCCAGATGCCACACGGGGAAAGTTTTCAGCACGACAGCGGAGGAACTTCAGGTAGAAGTCCACACAGTAGTCCCGTCTGTCCAGCGGCACATTGGCTCTGTCCAGCTCCTCCCGCGTCGCCTCGATGGCTGCCACATGGAACACATCACGTGTTGTCTGATGTCACATAGAACACACATCACACGTGTTGTCTGATGCTACATAGAACACACATCACATGTGTTGTCTGAAGCTACATAGAACACACATCATGTGTGTTGTCTGATGCCACATGGAACACATCACATGTGTTGTCTGACATCACATAGAACACACATCACATGTGTTGTCTGATGTCACATAGAACACACATCACATGTGTTGTCTGGTGTCACACAGAACACATCATGTGTTGTCTAATGTCACATGACACATCACATGTGTTGTCTGATGCCACATGGAACACATCACACATGTCTGATGTCACATATAACACACATAACACATGTTGTCTGACGCCACATAGAACACACATCACATGTGTTGTCTGATGTCACATAGAACATGTATCACATGTAGAACACATCACATGTATTGTCTGAAGTCACATAGTACACATTACACGTTATCTGATGTAACATATAACACATATCACACATGTCTGATGTCACACAGAACACGCATCACATGTAGAACACATCACACATCCGATGTCACATACAACACACATCACACATGATGTGTGATGTCACATACATAACACTCACATGTGTTGTCTTGTCACATCTATAAAACACAAATCACACGTTTTGTCTAGAACACCCCAAGCACGGAAGTGGAGCAGTATCGTAACTGAGGTCACCATGAGAGCATGGCATGAAAGGCCACATAATTTGTGACTTTTTTTATATTGATGATGGAGGAGGAGGAGGATGTGGCTATGGAGGTTCATTTAGTTTTCGAACTATGTGACAAGGCTATAATGTATGATTCCTGTCGTAATGATATCCAGGTCTGAGAGATAAAGGCACTTGCAGTGTTCGTCTGGAAATTACACTAACTACTTCACCATGGTGGCTGGTAAATGTGTTGAACTTTTTTCTTCTGCCCTGACAAAATGAAATTGAACTTTTAAAGACCAGTAGCTTGTACAAAGTTCTGCAAAAACACTAAGTACCACTGAAAATACATGCATGTAATTATCACCACATAAACACTTAGCACTCTTGAAAATAATGTATGTATTATAACCACAAAACACCTAGCATCATTGAAAACATTCAGCACTCTGACTCTTGAATTAGTTGAAAATAATGTATACTGTGTATAACCACCTACCATAAACCTTAGCACTATTGAAAATACATTGTATAAACACAAAAACACTTAGCATCATTGAAATTCATACATGCATGTTTAAAGTTTAAAATAAACCGGGCACAACAGCACAGTGGTTTGAGCACTTTCAGCCTGTAAGTGTTTGGTTCAATGTCAGTTTTGGCATCTGGTAGGTTATGGGTGGAGTTTTTTTGTTTTTGTTTTTCCAAATTCCCATGGCAACAGATGTGCAAACCTGCTGGTGCCTAAACTCCTTTCATAATTATGGTATACACATGCAGATGATCACATGTATCTGCATTGAAAATACTGTGATCCATGTCACTGCTCGGTGGGTAATGACGGACGGAAACAAAAATAAAATCACAAATACCCCACATACACCAACCACAACAATCATCAGCCACCAAAACTGCAATAACACTAACAGGAAAGCATGTGATGTCGTTATCAAGTTAGTAAGGGGTTATGACGCGCTTTTTTTTTTCAGGCAATTTACACCACAATTTATCTACTCAGAGTGGATGACAAAAGTCAAATGACTGTTACTAATTTTGTTATACTTCATGCCTGCACTGCAATAATACACAAAATATACCGCTCCAGGAATTTAGGATGCTAAAATTGGATATTATCGGGTATGGTTACTTACAATCTCTATAAGTGGTAATATCGTTTCATACATGCACAAAAATTGCAGCTAAAATAGAGCTTTACCAAATGAGGATGGGGTAGGTTTGGGACGTGGAGGAGATCGTTACCATTTGCCGCTTGCCGCCTCCCACCCTTGCACCCCCTAAAAGGCATTTGCCAAAATCAGCTAAACTCCACTGCTGCCTTTTTTTTTTTTTTTTTTTTTTTAATTCAATGCCAACATTTCAGGACAATGTTTTTTACCTTCCTGCCGAACTGAACCTCATGCTTTTTTTCATAAAATAATTTCTGGCCTGTAAATCTGACGGCTAATTTGCTGTTCCCACAAACATGTTAACGCCAACTGAATGTGCAACAGAGGGAACTTCACAACCGTGGTGCCGAAGCAGACGATCACAACTTACCCCTTTCTTTTCTGCCATTAGAGAACCCAAGCATTGGATCAAATGTGGGCGGTTTGTTGATATCTGGAGCGGTGTCTGAGTGCGTGATATATGCATACATTACATTCCCCATCGCGAACTTCTAAGGTTCGCAATTTTTCAGTTTCTGTTCACGAGGAGTTTGTTGTGACCCCTAGCAGAAAGTCACCATTGCTGACTGGAACAGCAAGTACGAACGAAACAAACCAATGAAACAAGCTCCTTTAAATATATCTGCGCATAATTTCTGGGCTTCTGTATTATAAAGTAATTTTTCTATTAACATTTCTGATTAAGAAAAATACTTTCTTCGTAAATTTTTGTTTAAATTAAGTATTATTTTCATCTCTGTTGACTTTTTGAGAGACCAAGAAAGATAACTGTGTGGAAGGTAAAAGTATCACTGGAGACACAAAATTATACAAATAACATCTACATCTACAATATTGGAGCTGTAAGTGAGATATCCTCCTTCCCCCAACCACCACCTCGACCCGACAGTGACTGGCTCCCGCCACTCCCTAGGCCTCCTCTTCCTCTGCAGACAGCTGTCTACTGTTTTCGTCTGCTGCCAGAAGAAGAAGAGAGAAAAAGGCTGATAAATATGTGAATGAATAATACATAAATAAATAAATAGGCAAGCAAGCAAGCAAGCAAGCAAACAAACAAAAATACATAAGTAAATAAATAAACAGGCAAGCATGCAAGCATGCAAGCAAACAAACAAACAAACAAAAATTAGAAAAGTTAGAAAGGAGAAGCAAATAGAAAGTGCAAGGCAGAAACACTGAAAAGAACCTAGGCAGGACTAACAACAGTAACATACAAGAAGAAGAGTGCCATAAACATTTTCGCTCTCAATCAAGAACTGTAAATCTTGTATGTGGGAGGCAAGTGGGACAGCATTGGAAAACATTTTCCCCTTTCATTCTGATCAGTGTGCTGCTGACTTTTTTTTTTTCTTTTTTTTTTGCGGGAAGACGATCCAGCTTGAACACATTGCGTGTGAGTTTTGGGGTGCAGATAACCACCCTGTGAGGATATTACGACCTTGTCAACAGTGGTCAGAAGGTACTTGTGAGAATATGGCGACCTTGACAGCAGTGGTCAGAAGGTAGTTGTGAGGATATTACGACAGTGCCAACAGTGGTCAGAAGGTAGTTGTAAAGGTATTGCGACCTTGCCAACAGTGGTCAGAAGGTAGTTGTAAGGGTATTGCGACCTTGCCAACAGTGGTCAGAAGGTAGTTGTAAGGATATTACGACCTTGCCAACAGTGGCCAGAAGGTAGTTGTGAGGATATGGCGACCTTGCCAACAGTGGTCAGAAGGTAGTTGTGAGGATATGGCGACCTTGCCAACAGTGGTCAGAAGGTAGTTGCATGTAAGGATATTGAGACCTTGCCAACAGTGGTCAGAAGGTAGTTGTAAAGGTATTGCGACCTTGCCAACAGTGGTCAGAAGGTAGTTGCATGTAAGGATATTACGACCTTGCCAACAGTGGTCAGAAGGTTGTTGTGAGAATATGGCGACCTTGCCAACAGTGGTCAGAAGGTAGTTGTGAGAAAATGGCGACCTTGACAGCAGTGGTCAGAAGGTAGTTGTGAGGATATTACGACAGTGCCAACAGTGGTCAGAAGGTAGTTGTAAAGGTATTGCGACCTTGCCAACAGTGGTCAGAAGGCAGTTGTATAGGTATTGCGACCTTGCCAACAGTGGTCAGAAGGTAGTTGTGAGGATATTACTACCTTGCCAACAGTGGCCAGAAGGTAGTTGTAAGGATATGGCGACCTTGCCAACAGTGGTCAGAAGGTAGTTGTAAGGATATTACGACCTTGCCAACAGTGGTCAGAAGGTAGTTGTAAGGATATGGCGACCTTGCCAACAGTGGTCAGAAGGTAGTTGTGAGGATATGGCGACCTTGCCAACAGTGGTCAGAAGGTAGTTGTGAGGATATGGCGACCTTGCCAACAGTGGCCAGAAGGTAGTTGCATGTAAGGATATTGAGACCTTGCCAACAGTGGTCAGAAGGTAGTTGTGAGGATATTACGACCTTGACAACAGTCATGGTGGTCAGAAGGTAGTTGCCAGTAAGGACATTACGACCTTGCCAACAGTGGTCAGAAGGTAGTTGTAAGGATATTGCGACCTTACCAACAGAGGTCAGAATGTAGTTGTGAGGATATTACGACCTTGCCAACAGTAGTCAGAAGGTAGTTGTAAGGATATTACGACATTGGCAACAGTGGTCAGAAGGGAGTTGTGAGGATATGGCGACCTTGGCAACAGTGGTCAGAAGGTAGTCAATGCATGTAAGGATATTGAGACCTTGCCAACAGTGGTCAGAAGGTAGTTGCATGTAAGGATATTGAGACCTTGCCAACAGTGGTCAGAAGGTAGTCAATGCATGTAAGGATATTGAGACCTTGCCAACAGTGGTCAGAAGGTAGCTGCATGTAAGGATATTACGACCTTGCCAACAGTGGTAGGAAGGTAGTTGTGAGGATTAAGGATATTACGACATTGGCAACAGTGGTCAGAAGGGAGTTGTAAGGATATGGCGACCTTGGCAACAGTGGTCAGAAGGGTAGTTGTTGCAATCACTGCAGAACAGCCAAATTGAGAAATAGGATGTGCTTCAGAAGACTCGTTTGTGTAAGAGATTCGGGAAATGGTAACCATGTAACCATGTCGTTCTAAGGCTACACCAGCCACTGCACAGTTCTCCTTCAGCCTGACCTCAGGAGTGCAGTGGAGTCTTCGCCCGACTCCTCTCCCCCACAGACACACACTCTCACCTCCACCCTCCCCACACACATCTTTGCACCCCGTCGCCGGAAACGCAAACAGTCGATCCTAACCACTGATTCCTCCCTCCCCTCCCATACCCCCCCCCTCCCCCCATTCCCCCCGCCCACCCTTCATTCAGTCTCTGACGAAAGACGATAATGGATAACGGGATGAAATGGGCATAGGGGTGACGTCATTTGTTGAGGGTGGTGGGCAACGCATGCTTTCAACGGACCCAGTTTTGAATATGGAGAATGGGAGATGGAGAGATTGAATGCACTTGATTACTCTCGCCGATATTGAGGGAAACGTCACGAAACTGTCCATCCTCCTCTTCGGTGATAAGCTCCCGGTAAGGCGTCGTTTGGTTTGTGTGGGCACGTCTGGCTTTGGTTGGCTCATAACTTAACAGTTAGTTTTGCTTTCCCTTTTTCTCTCGTAATTTTCATGATGGTTGTTTAAAGTAGTTAGTGTATTCAAGATATTTTGAATTAAGTTGCATTGATTGTAAAGTCTGGTCCCCGCACATGGTTCTTGGTGTGTTGTACAAATACAAATTTCGCATTACATCCTGTGAAGCATGGTCGTTGGCCGATACATTAAAAAAAAAAGTTGAATTGAAGTGTTTAGAAAGCTGACTTTGTTTCTGTCTTTTATTCCTTGCCTTTCACTTGTGTCCCCCACACGTCTCCCCCATCCTCCTTCTGATCCGTTGCTCCTGTTTTCTGAATTTAATTTGTTGATTCATTTTGTTCCGGGCTTGTTGATTAGACAGTGCCAGGAAATGTGAAGCAATCTCTGGAAGGGTGGATACTAGGGGTGCTTTATTTCCTGCAGCATGACATCAACACTGGGATCCTGTGATGCTTGGAGCTGTATGATTACTTTCAGTATGACACCAGTGCTGTGCACAATCCTGTGATACTTAGAGCTGTATGATTTCCTTCAGCACGGCATCAATACCGTGCACAATCCAGTGATACTTAGACGGAGCTGTATGATTTCCTTCAGCAGGACATAAGTACTGGGATCGTGTTAGCTCGATAAATCTTCAGTTGAAAATGAAAGACGATGGAGACAAAGACGACGATCCTTCATCCTATGCATGACAGTGAAGGACAAACCTTGTCATTAACAGCAATAACCAATAACAGTGAAGGACAAACTTGGTTAACAGCAATAACCAATAACAGTGAAGGACAAACAACTTGTTAACAACAATAATCAATTACAGTGAATGGCAAACCTTGTTAACATTAACAATAACAACTGAAGGACAAACCTTGTAAACAACAATAACCAATTACAGTGAAGGACAAACCTTGTTAACATTAACAAATGATAGCTGAAGGACATGCCTTGTTAACAACAATAACCAGTAACAGCTGAAGAACAAACCTTGTCAACAAGAATAACTAATAATAGTGAAGGACAAACAACTTGTTAACAGCAACAATAACCAATAACAGTGAAAGACAAACCTTGTTAACAAAAATAACTAATAACAGTGAAGGACAAGCCTTTTTAACAAGAATAACTAATAACAGTGAAGGACAAACAACTTGTTAACAACAACAATAACCAATAACAGTGAAAGACAAACTTTGTTAACAGCAATAACCAATAACAGTGAAGGGCAAACCTTGTTAACAACAATAACCAATTACAGTGAAGGACAAGCCTTGTTAACAACAATAACCAATAGCAGTGAAGGACAAACCTTGTTAACAACAATAACTCGCCCAATTGCAGTGAAGGACAAACCTTGTTAACAACAATGACAAATTACAGTGAAGGACAAACCTTGTTAACAACAATAACTCGCCCAATTGCAGTGAAGGACAAACCTCGTTAACAGTAATAACCAATAACAGTGAAGGATAGACCTTGTTACTGAACAACAATAACCAATTACAGTGAAGGACAAACCTTGTTAACAACAATAACGAATAACAGTGATGGATAAACCTTGCCGCGGTTAACAGCTGAACCAATCATTGTGGAGGACAAACCTTGTTAACAGCAATAACCAATTACAGTGAAGGACAAACCTTCAGTGTTAACAGCAATAATCAATTACAGCTGAAGGACAAACCTTGTTAACAGCAATAACCAATTACAGCTGAAACCCACATGAAAGGAAGTTTCGGACTGTGAATGTGGCGGGTTTCCGTAAACCACTGCCACGTCTCGTGAACCCGCTTTAAAACGGGGAGGCTGTTTGGTGTGTTTTAATCACTAACAGTGTCACACACAGACACACACAGACACAGACACACAGACACAGACACACACACACGCACGCACGCACGCACACACTCTGTTTAATAACAAAAAAACCTAGGTGAACAGCCATTAAAGCCCCTACTCTCCACTCCTCCAGAATCCCAGACACTCACTCAGTGAGCCAATAGGAAGGCCGCCCCTCCCCCCACCCCCATCCCCTGCCGCGTGACGTCAGGATCCACGTGACTCTGCCAGCAGACGATCTGTTCGGAATAGTCCTGTCGCACGTGGACGGATGGAGTGAGAAAAACAACTGGTGTGCTTGCTGGCTGTTGTCCGCAGCTTGGCTGACCACTGGGCAGTTGGGAATCAGTGAGCTGTGAGGGTCAGTGAGGGAGGTGTTTGCTGTGATCATGAAGAAATGTGAGCGTGCAGTGTCGGTGCAGAATTGTGTTGGGACACACCTTGTTGCCTCGCCTCCTCCACTTTCCTCACTTGTCTGACTTAGACCTGGGTCCCGGCTCTTCCTCTGTGAGTGTCCGCTCTTTATTATTATTATTATTATTATTATTATTATTATTATTAAATAATTCAATTATTTGATAATGATATTATTTTGTTTTTGATATTTTGGCTGACTGTCCGAGCAGCACTGGTTTTGGAGCATTGTCAGAAGGTGACTGGTTAGTGTGGCTGATTGTATCAGACATGATCGTAGTGGGGGAAGTGCCACTACTTTCAGTTTCAGCCCCCTGAATACATTATTCATCACTTACTGCTCAAGGTATGCTTGCAAACCAGGTCTCTCACTCTCTGTCTGTCTGTCTGTCTTGTCTGTCTGTTTCTCTCTCTCTCTCTCCCCCTCTCTCTCTGCAAGGTGTGTGTGTGTGTGTGTGTGTGTGTGTGTGTGTGTGTGTGTGTGTGTGTGTGTGGAGCATGGGGACTAACCGCCTGCCTACCTGTCTCGATACTTCACTTTCTGCCCTCTCCATCCGCTCTTCAGTTCACACACACACAGCCTCAGCCACAGCGCCAGCACACACACACACACACACACACACACACACACACACACACACACTGCTGACTCTCTTCCTCAGGCAATACGAAGCAGGAAGGCTGGGCTGTGGTCAACGACAAACACTTCCTTTCCAGTGCTGTCTGTGGAGGTCACCACAGACACGTTACCAATGAAAACAGCCTGTGTATGTCTGTTTCCGGTCTATTGAGGTTACCACAGACAGAATGACAACAGCCTGTGTATGTCTGTTTCCGGTCTGTTGAGGTATGTCTGTTTCCGGTCTGTTGAGGTCACCACAGACAGAGTGACAACAGTCTGTGTATGTCTGTTTCCGGTCTGTTGAGGTCACCACAGACAGAGTGACAACAGTCTGTGGATATGTTTCCGGTCTGTTGAGGTCACCACAGACAGAGTAACAACAACCTGTGTATGTCTGTTTCCAGTCTGTTGAGATCACCACAGACAGAGTGACAATAACCTGTGTATGACTGTTTCCGGTCTCTTGAGGTCACCACAGACAGAGTGACAACAGTCTGTGTATGTCTGTTTCCGATCTGTTGAAGTCACCACAGACAGAGTGACAACAACCAGTGTATGTCTGTTTCCGGTCTGTTTAGGTCACCACAGACAGAGTGACAACAGTCTGTGTATGTCTGTTTCTGGTCTGTTGAGATCACCACAGACAGAGTGACAACAACCTGTGTATGTCTGTTTCCGGTCTGTTGAGGTCACCACAGAGTGACAACAACCTGTGTATGTCTGTTTCAGGTCTGTTGATGTCACCACAGACAGAGTGACAACAGTCTGTGTATATCTGTTTCCGGTCTGTTGAGATCACCACAGACAGAGTGACAACAGTCTGTGTATGTCTGTTTCCGGTCTGTTGAGGTCACCACAGACAGAGTGACAACAGCCTGTGTATATCTGTTTCCGGTCTGTTGAGATCACCACAGACAGAGTGACAACAGTCTGTGTATGTCTGTTTCCGGTCTGTTGAGGTCACCACAGACAGAGTGACAACAGCCTGTGTATGTCTGTTTCCGGTCTGTTGAGGTCACCACAGACAGAGTGACAACAGTCTGTGTATGTCTGTTTCAGGTCCCCAAAGCACACCTCAGCAACGTCCAGTGGTACCAGTCATCTCCCTTGACGTGAACAGGGAGTGTGGGTGACGTCAGAAGAGTGTGACATCATTGCGGTGTGCGGATTCATCATGGCGGAGATCATCCACAAACTGTTTGGCCCCAAACACAGCAAACAAGGCGGCGACAGGTGCCGGTGGACGGAGGGCGACGGCTACACCAAGGAGCAGGTGAACTTCTGTGAGTTGTTGGCCAGTTGTCTGTCTCTCTTCCTCTGGACTTTGCTCACCACCACCCCCGCCCTCCTGTCTCTTCTCCTCTAGGCTTTGCTCACCCCCCCTGTTTCCTCTCCTCTGGGCTTTGCTCACCCCCACCCCCCGTCTCTTCTCCTCTGGGCTTTGCTTACCCCCCCTGTTTCCTCTCCTCTGGGCTTTGCTCACCCCCCCCCCCCCCTGTTTCCTCTCCTCTGGGCTTTGCTCACCCCCAGCCCCCGTCTCTTCTCCTCTGGGCTTTGCTCACCCCCCCCCCCCTGTTTCCTCTCCTCTGGGCTTTGCTCAACCCCCCCCCCCCCTGTTTCCTCTCCTCTGGGCTTTGCTCACTCCCCCCCCCTCGTCTCTTCTCTGGGCTTTGCTCACCCCCCTGTCTCTTCTCCTCTGGGCTTTGCTCACACCCTCTGTCTCTCTCCCTCCTCTGGGCTTTGTTCACCCCCCTCTCTCTCTCCCTCCTCTGGGCTTTACTCACCCCGCCTCCTCTGTCTGTCCCTCCTCTGGGCTTTGTTCACCCCCCTCTGTCTCTCTCCTCCTCTAGGCTTTGTTCACCCCCCTCTGTCTCTCTCCTCCTCTAGGCTTTGCTCACCACCCCTGTCTCCCTCCTTTGGGCTTTGCTCATCCTTCCCCCTCTGTCTCTCTCCCTCCTCTGGGGGTCGGGAGGAGAGAGAGATGGGGGAATGGGGGCGGGAGGAGATAGATGGGGAGAGCGGGGAACAGGAGGAGAGATAGAGAGGAGGGGGTGGGGCGGGAGGAAAGAGAGGAAGGGGTCGGGAGAAGAGAAAAATTGGGGTCGGGAGGAGAGAGAGAGGGGGTAGGGCGGGAGGAGAGAGAGATGGGGGTGGGGGGTCGGGAGGAGAGAGAGGAGGGGGTCGGGAGGAGAGAGGGAGAGATTGGGGGGCTGGGGGGGGGGCGGAAGGAGAGGGAGATTAGGAGTAGGGGGGGGGGGGGGGAGACGTAGAGATGGCGGTGGGGGAGAAACACAGGACTGAAAATGGACATCAGTCAAGGACAGTGGTTGGTCATCGTATTGTACTTCAATTCGAAATGTAACAGGTTCAGAGATGGGAGGGAGGGGGCAGGAATATCGGAGAGACAGGCAAGCTGTTAGGCAGGCGCGCGCGCGCGCGCGCACACACACACACACACACACACACACACACATACACGATGGAGTCTCCCGTCGGACCGACGGATGAGTAGGTAGGCAGGATTATCTGTCGGTGTGTGTCCTCATATGGGAGAAGAGGCCGATTCTGGATGCGCAGCACTTCCCACAGGTGTTGCAAGGGAAAACGTCTCCAGAAGTTGAGCCCTGCTTCCTTCGTCACGCTTCTCCTTAATGGCCAGCGTTCTCTTGTTTTCAAACGTCTTTATGCCACTAGAGCACAGCATCCTCCAGCGACAGCGGTCAAGGGCATCAGTTTCCCAGGAGGCGATGCCTATGTCACAGGCTTTGAGGTTTGCACTGGTGTTCTGTGAGCAAGCTGGTTGGAACATGGACTCGATCTTGCTGAGGCTGATGGTGAGTTCAAAGCGCCTGCAGGAGGTTGAGAACCTGTCCATAATGGGTGTGTGCAGCAAGCGCAGTCATCAGCGAAGAGGAACTCAACAGTGCCTCCAACATCCTGGACTTGGCATGGAGTCGCCGCAAGTTGAAATGTTTGCCATCTGTGCGAAACTGAATGTAGATGCACAGACAGACAGACAGACAGACAGACAGACAGAAACACACACACACACACACACACACACACACACACACACACACACACACACACACACACACACACACCATTCAACAGGGGACAACACCCAACAAGAAATGCTCATTTCCGTTTGTGGGGTTGTGCCCCTTGGTACAGTTGGCCTGGACACAAGTGGTGCCCATGAAGACAGACGTCTTGGAGTTGATTGAGCTCAACATCCTCATCTGTTAACAGGAAGCAACAGAAAATAGTCACATTATTAAATCATGAACTACAAAAAGTTATGAAGGAATCACAATCGTGATAAAAAAAAAAAGAGAAAAGTATACATTGTGTAACTTTTCATTGGTAAACTCATATGCAATATCATGACACTAATTTCAAGTCTTACCATCAATGCTTCCGCGAGGGCAAAAGGGTATACATTCTTTATTTCTCTGATGATTTGTGTGGTATTTCTCTGATGATGATGATGATGATGATGATGTGTGTGTGTGTGTGTGTGTGTGTGTGCGTGCGTGCGTGAGTGCGCGCGCGCGCGCGCGTGTGTGTGTGTGTGACGTACACACCTGTTCTATCACTGACACACCTTCCTGGATCTGACACTCCTGTTCTCTCCCTGACATGTCGCTGACGTACCTTTCTGTCACTGACACACCTGCCACTGACGCACCTTTCCGTCACTGACACACCTGTTCTGACCTGTCACTGACATACCTCCTGACACACACAGTCTCTGACACACACAAACACAAACACACGCACACACACGCAACACATTCACAAAAATAGCCCCCCCCTCCCCCAAACACACACACACACACACATACACACGCACACGCACACGCATAAGCACACAACACACACACATCTCACACACAGACACAACCCCCCCCCCCCCCACCACCCACACACTCATAAACACACAGATACACACAGACACGCGCGCGCGCGCGCGCGCGCACACACACACACACACAATTTCACACAGACCCACACACATATCCCCAGACAAACATGCGCGCACGCACGCACTCACTCACTCACACACACACACACACACACACACACACACACACACACACACACACACACACACACACACACACACACACACACACACACACACACAGAGGACGGACGGACAAAGATGACGAGAGACAGTGATGTGTTATCTGTCAGGAAACAGGGGTTCCGTTGGCCTGCGTGCTGTCCTGATAAACCCTGTTTTCACTGCCCTGCTAAGGGCCTTCGGACACCGTCATACGCCTTTCTCTTTCTGTACCTCTCTGTCTAAGGGCCTTCGGACACTGTCATACGCCTTTCTCTTTCTGTACCTCTCTGTCTAAGGGCCTTCGGACACACGGTCATACGCCTTTCTCTTTCTGTACCTCTCTGTCTAAGGGCCTTCAGACACACGGTCATACGCCTTTCTCTTTCTGTACCTCTCTGTCTAAGGGCCTTCGGACACCGTCATACGCCTTTCTCTTTCTGTACCTCTCTGTCTAAGGGCCTTCGGACACCGTCATACGCCTTTCTCTTTCTGTACCTCTCTGTCTAAGGGCCTTCGGACACCGTCATACGCCTTTCTCTTTCTGTACCTCTCTGTCTAAGGGCCTTCGGACAGACGGTCATACGCCTTTCTCTTTCTGTACCTCTCTGTCTAAGGGCCTTCGGACACCGTCATACGCCTTTCTCTTTCTGTACCTTTCTGTCTAAGGGCCTTCGGACAGACGGTCATACGCCTTTCTCTTTCTGTACCTCTCTGTCTAAGGGCCTTCGGACACACGGTCATACGCCTTTCTCTTTCTGTACCTCTCTGTCTAAGGGCCTTCGGACACACGGTCATACGCCTTTCTCTTTCTGTACCTCTCTGTCTAAGGGCCTTCGGACACACCGTCATACGCCTTTCTCTTTCTGTACCTCTCTGTCTAAGGGCCTTCAGACACACGGTCATACGCCTTTCTCTTTCTGTACCTCTCTGTCTTTGCATCTCTTTGTGCCTCTCTCCCTCTCTCTTTTTTTCTCTGTGCCCCCTCTCTCTCTTCCCCTGTCTTTCTTCCCCTCTCTCTCGTCCCCTCTCTCTGTGCCTGTCTGTGCCCCCCCCCTCTCTCTGCCCCTCTCTCTCTGAGCTTCCTCCTCTCTTTCTGAAAATTTCTGTCTTGGGTTTGCCTTCTTTGCACGTGCGCACGCACATACACACAGGTTTCAAGTTTTAATTATCCTTTCACTCCTGTTGGAGTATGGAGGATTACTGCAAATACACAACAATGTCACATAAAAGTTGAGAAAACGCAAATGTCTTTTAACTCCAAAACTGTAGCGAGGCAACATTTGCAAATCTAACCATCTTACTTACAGCTAAAATGACTTTTTTTTGCCTCCTTTAAACATATTACAATTTTTTTTAAAAAGATTTTGGAGACATATTTTTTAGGAACATATCTATTTCGAAACTGATCACACACACACACACACGCGCGCGCAAACACACACACACACACACGTTGCCACAACGGGATCAAACCAGCTATATTCCAACCTGGAGTTGTAAGGTTGAAATGTAACCACTTAACCACTTAGCACATTCTGCTAGCTCAGCTTAACTCGGGACGTGTAAGGACGTGCGTTAAGTAATTGAGCACTGTAACCAGTAACGAAGTGGTTGAGTGTTGCAATCCCCCCCCCCCCCCCCCGCCCACTCGCCCCCCCCCCCCCCCAACCTCCCCATCCGGAGGTGTTAACTGGAAGTGTTTAACACAAGGCAGGCTATCTGGTACCTGACCTGACTGGTCCAAAGCACTCTGCACCTCGCCGTGCGTCAGTGAGCCACTGTTTCCATCAGCCGTACTGTGACGTGTGTACAGTCACACACACACACACACACACACACACACACACACACACACACACACACACACACACACACACACACGGCGTGACCTGTAGCATGTCACCCCTTTCTGACAGGGGGCGGGGTGTATGGGAGAGGGATATGACCAAGAAAAAGAGATGGCTCTGTGACCCAGACTGTCATGTGGTGACATTGGTGATGACCTTGAGGTCTCAGGAAGCACTGGCCTGTGACCCCAGTATCATGTAGTGGGGTCCAAGGCGATGACCTTGAGGTTTCAGAAGGCCCCAGAGGTTCACGTAGTAATGACCTCGATCAGTCAGAGACTAGCTCCCAGGTAGATTGCGTTCACAACTAGCCGTTTGGGGAGGGAATGTGGGGGTGTGGGGGCAGAGGGAGGGGATGTGGGTGGACAGGGAGAGGATGTGGGAGAAGAGGGAGGGGATGTGTGGCTGTTAGGGGAGAGGGAGGGGATGTGTGGCTGTTAGGGGAGAGGGAGGGGATGTGGGGGTGTGGGAGAAGAGGGAGGGGATGTGGGGGTGTGCGGGTAGAGGGAGGGGATGTTGGGGTGTGGGGGAGAGGGAGGGGATGTGGGGGGAGAGGGAGGGGACGTGGGGATGGGGGGGAGAGGGAGGGGATGTGTGGGGGGAGGGATGGGATGTGGGGGTGTGGGGTGAGAGGGAGGGGACGTGTGGGGGGGGGAGACGTAGGGGATGTGGGGGGAGAGAGAGGGAAGTGGGGGTCTGGAGGGGGGAGAGGGAGGGGATGTGTGGGGTAGGGATGGAATGTGGGGGTGTGGGGGGAGAGGGAGGGGAAGTGGGGGTCTGGAGGGGGGAGAGGGAGGGGATGTGGGGTGTGGGGGGAGAGGGAGGGAATGTGGGGGGAGAGAGAGGGGACGTGGGGATGGGGGAGAGAGGGAGGGGATGTGTGGGGGAGGGATGGGATGTGGGGGTGTGGGGGGAGAGGGAGCGGATGTGTGGGGGAGGGATGGGATGTGGGGGTGTGGGGGGAGAGGGAGGGGATGTGTGGGGGAGGGATGGGATGTGGGGGTGTGGGGGGAGAGGGAGGGGATGTGTGGGGGAGGGATGGGATGTGGGGGTGTGGGGGGAGAGGGAGGGGATGTGTGGGGGAGGGACGGGATGTGGGCCGGGGTGTGGGGGGAGAGGGAGGGGACGTGGGGTGTGGGATGAGAGGGAGGGGACGTGGGGGGAGAGAGAGAGGGGAAGTGGGGTCTGGAGGGGGGAGAGGGAGGGGATGTGGGGGTGTGGGGGGAGAGGGAAGGGATGTGGGGGGAGAGGGAAGGGACGTGGGGGGAGAGAGAGAGGGGAAGTGGGGGTCTGGAGGGGGGAGAGGGAGGGGATGTGGGGGGAGAGGGAAGGGATGTGGGGGGAGAGGGAGGGGACGTGGGGTGTGGGGGGAGAGGGAGGGGACGTGGGGTGTGTGGGGAGAGAGAGGGGACGTGGGGGGGGGGAGGGAGGGGACGTGGTGTGTGGGGGAAGAGGGAGGGAATGTGGGGGGAGAGAGAGGGGACGTGGGGGTGGGGGGGAGAGGGAGGAGATGTGAGAGTTCAGTGTCAAGGACGATGCTCACCTCCCTCCCCCCTCAATGTGAGCTGTTCTATCATAAATCTCCATCAGCACCACAATACACACCACCACCACCACCAGACACACACACCACCACACACACACACCACCACCACCACCACCCACACTACCACCACCCACACCACGACCACACACACCACACCACACACACATCACCACACACCACCACCACCACCACACACACAAGCACCACCCACACCACCACCACACACACACCACCATACACACCACGCTACCACAACCCACACCACGACCACACACTCCACACCACACCACACCACACCACACCCACACACCACCACCACACACACCACCACCACACACACCACACCACACCCACACCACAACCACACACACACCACAACCATACACACCACACCACACACACACACACCACATCACACACCACCACCACTACGACAACACACACACCACCACAACATAGACCACCACCACCACAACATACACATCACCATCACCACATAAGACACACCACCACCACCACCACCTGAACACACACACACACACACACACACACACATATTATGTACACACAGCGCTTTACCACTCATGGATATATCAGGCCAATGACTGGTCAATTTGTCCTTGTCATTCATACATCATCGTGATACCTCCACAAGCACACACACACACACACACACACACACACACACACACACACACACTCTCTCTCTCTCTCTCTCTCTCTCTCGCGCGCGCGCGCGCGCGCTCATACACACACACACGCGCGTGCACGCACGCACGCACACACACAGAGGCACGGACAGACAAAGAGAGGGAGGGAGTCGGATAATTATGGATGAGTTCTGTAGGGGTAGATTCTAGTTCAGACCCAGAAAAAAAAGTGTGTGTGTGAAAGTGATACAGTGTGTGTGTGTGTGTGTGTGTGTGTGTGTGTGTGTGTGTGTGTGTGTGAAGAGGAAGCTGTGCTGAGGGTGAGGGCCGTGTGGAGTGGAGTGACGGCAGTTGAGCGGGGCGGGCGCCGCCCCCAGTGTGAAGGGTGCAGTCAGTCAGTCAGTCAGTCAGTCAGCCCGCTGTGTGGCAGCCGTCAGTGCAGAGCTGTGCCGTCCTCTCTCAAACACGTCTGCTCTCCTGGCACACCTCGGTTCGCACTCCTCGCCCTTCTCGCGGCATCCCCCGGACCGCCGCCACTGCCCAGCTGGCTGACTGACCTCCTCACCACTTAGTGACCACCTCCACCCCCACACCCCTTCCTCCTCCTCCTCCCCTCACCTCGTCCGCTGCTCCCCGAGTGCACAGGAGTGCGTTACCATGGCGACAGAGGAGGAGAAACAAGAGGAGTGTGCCAAGTTCTGTGAGTTGCAAAACCGTTTGGAGCTTCCGTTTTGGGCGTTGGGGGTGGAAGTGGAAGTGGAGGGGAGGGGAGGGGATGGGGCGGGGGGGGAGGGCTGGAAAGAGTGTCGGTGTGAGCCGTGTTTGAAAACAGGTGTAGCTCCGCCAGGCTGCCTGCTCTGTCTTGTAGCGCACCTCTTGGATCCTCTCTCATCACGGGCTGGCGGGATGGGGGGTTGGTTGGCACTGAGGGCTTTCTGACTCTATTTTCGGACATCGTGGGTCCTGGGTTTATTTTGGGGTCTTTGTTTGTAGGTAGGGGTCGTGTGTTTTGTTGTTGTTGTTTTTATTTTTGTGCCATTTGTTGTTGAAATATAGGGGTCATGTGTTTATTTTGAGTCTTTGTTTATAGATAGGGGTCATGTGTTTATTTTGGGTCCATGTCAATTGGTAGGGGTCATATATTTATTTTGGGTCTGTTTTTTTGGTAGCGATCATGTGTTTATTTTGGGTCTTTGTTTATTGGTAAGGGTCATGTGTTTATTGTGGGTCTTTGTTTGTTGGTAAGGGTCACTGATGTGTTTATTGTGGGTCTTTGTTTATTGGTAAGGGTCATGTGTTTATTATAGGTCTTTGTTGATTGCCGGGTAAGGGTCGTGTGTTTATTTTGGGTCTTTGTTTATTGGTAAGGGTCGTGTGTTTATTTTGGGTCTTTGTTTATTGGTAAGGGTCATGTGTTTATTTTGTGGCGTGTCACTTTGTTTCGGATTCTTGTCATTACGAGTTTAGTATCCTGTGATTTGTGGGATCGGGGGTCTGGGCTGTTATTCGGGATCTTGTGTTTGTTTTGGGGAACGTCTGGCCCCGTGGTATGGAACCCACGTCCCTTCCAAATCCCCGATGTGGATCCCCCACTTCAGTTATAAACGTCAGTACCTCAAAACACACGTCTTCCTTCGGCCTGCCGTCTTACTGACTAATATGCTTCTTGATCTTCTGCTGGCTCTGTGTGTGTGGGGGGGTGGGGGTGGGGGGGGGGGGGGGGGGGGTTGGGTGTGGGTGTATCCGTCTGATAATGTTTGTATTACTGACATATCGGCTGTGCCGTTAGCGCCATAAAACCACTGACTGAGTTTGCATTATAATATGTTGTACCGTCAGCACCAACATATTGTGCCGTTAGCGCCAACATGTGTGTGTGTTTGTGTGTGTGTGTGTGTGTGTGTGTGTGTGTGTGTGTGTGTGTGTGTGTGTGTGTGTGTTTGTGTATGCTGTGTCGTACAAGAATGCTTACATGTTTATGTTTGTATAACTTATATATAATTATTATTGCTGTTGTTGTTGTTGTTGTGTTGACGTGGAGACTTTACTGGGCCAGGTGTTGGTGAGGATGATATTGAAGCCAGTGTCACGTGACCAGTCAGTGTCACGTGACCAATGTTGGCACGTTGTGCACAGCACGTGTCAGCGTCAGGGTTGAGGTCATGGAGGTGACAGGTATGGATCTTTCCCAGGGAGGTCACTGTTCCAGTGAAGCACGTCATCGTTAGCAACTTCTGTGTGTGGAATCACAAGAAAGAGATATATTTACAACAAGACAGACAGACAGACAGACAGACAGAGAGAGAGAGAGAGAGAGAGAGAGAGAGAGAGAGAGAGGTGTATGTGTGCGTATGTGGGTGTGAGTGTATCTGTACGTGGTTTAAGTGTGTGTGTGTGTGTGTGTGTGTGTGTGTGTGTGTGTGTGTGAGGCCGGGGGTGGGGTGGGGGGATAATCCCAGTAACATCGGATCCATGGCTATCAGTGGTATATGCAATGTAGATATCAGCATCGTGCTCGTACGATGCGCTGTCAGCGTCATTATAATCACCGATCATAGTTGTATTATATAATATGTTGTGCCGTTTACACCACCATAATCACCAATCATGTTTGTTTTATAATAATATGTTGTGCTGTTAGCTCCATTATAATCACTGATAATGTTTGTGTTACTGACATATGCTGTGCCGTAAGCGCCATAAAAACCACTGACTTGAGTCTGCATTATAATATGTTGTACCGTCAGCACCAATATATTGTGCCGTTAGCGCCAACATAAGCACTGAACACTATAGACATAAACACAAACACTGTCACCACCTGTGCGATCATATCTTCCTCATCCACCTCACTGTCACCTGTACAACCTTGTCTTCCTCATCCACCTCACTGTCACCTGTATAACCCACCTCACTGTCACCTGTACAACCTTGTCTTCCTCATCCACCTCACTGTTACCTGTATAACCCACCTCACGGTCACCTGTACAACCTTGTCTTCCTCGTCCACGACACAGTTACCTGTACAACTCACCTTACTGTCACCTGTACAACCTTGTCTTCCTCGTCCACCACACTGTTACCTGTACAACTCACCTCACTGTCACCTGTACAACCTTGTCTTCCTCATCCACCTCACAGTGTCCTGTATAACCTTGTCTTCCTCATCCACCTCACTGTTACCTGTACAACCATGTCTTCCTCATCCACCTCACTGTTACCTGTACAACCATGTCTTCCTCATCCACCTCATTGTTACCTGTACAACCATGTCTTCCTCATCCACCTCACTGTCACCTTTAAAACCTCGTCTTCCTCATCCACCTCATTGTTACCTGTACAACCATGTCTTCCTCATCCACCTCACTGTTACCTGTACAACCCACCTCACTGTCACCTGTACAACCATGTCTTCCTCATCCATCTTACTGTTACCTGTACAACCCACCTCACTGTCACCTGTACAACCTTGTCTTCCTCATCCACCTCACTGTTACCTGTACAACCATGTCTTCCTCATC
This sequence comes from Babylonia areolata, assembly GCF_041734735.1. Taxonomy (NCBI): domain Eukaryota; kingdom Metazoa; phylum Mollusca; class Gastropoda; order Neogastropoda; family Buccinidae; genus Babylonia; species Babylonia areolata. The sequence continues at coordinate 27,922,948 of NC_134878.1, forward strand.
CATCTCACTGTTACTTGTACAACCCACCTCACTGTCACCTGTACAACCTTGTCTTCCTCATCCACCTCACTGTTACCTGTACAACCATGTCTTCCTCATCCATCTCACTGTTACCTGTACAACCCACCTCACTGCCACCTGTATAACCTTGTCTTCCTCATCCACCTCACAGTTACCTGTACAACCATGTCTTCCTCATCCACATCACTGTTACCTGTACAACCATGTCTTCCTCATCCACCTCACTATCACCTGTACAGCTATGTCTTCCTCATCCATCTCACTGTTACCTGTACAACCATGTCTTCCTCATCCACCTCACTGTTACCTGTACAACCCACCTCACTGTCACCTGTACAACCATGTCTTCCTCATCCATCTTACTGTTACCTGTACAACCCACCTCACTGTCCCCTGTACAACCCTGTCTTCCTCATCCACCTCACAGTTACCTGTACAACCATGTCTTCCTCATCCACCTCACTGTTACCTGTACAACCCACCTCACTGTCACCTGTACAACCTCGTCTTCCTCATCCATCTCACTGTCACCTGTACAACCTCGTCTTCCTCATCCACCTCACTGTTACCTGTACAACCCACCTCACTGTCACCTGTACAACCTTGTCTTCCTCATCCACCTCACTGTTACCTGTACAACCATGTCTTCCTCATCCACCTCACTGTTACCTGTACAACCCACCTCACTGTCACCTGTACAACCTTGTCTTCCTCATCCACCTCACTGTTACCTGTACAACCATGTCTTCCTCATCCACCTCACTGTCACTTGTACAACCATATCTTCCTCATCCACCTCACTGTTACCTGTCTTCCTCATCCACCTCACTGTTACCTGTACAGCCCACCTCACTGTCACCTGTACAACCTTGTCTTCCTCATCCACCTCACTGTTACCTGTACAACCATGTCTTCCTCATCCACCTCACTGTCACTTGTACAACCATATCTTCCTCATCCACCTCACTGTTACCTGTCTTCCTCATCCACCTCACTGTCACTTGTACAACCATGTCTTCCTCATCCACCTCATTGTTACCTGTACAGCCCACCTCACTGTCACCTGTACAACCTTGTCTTCCTCATCCACCTCACAGTGTCCTGTACAACCTTGCCTTCCTCATCCACCTCACAGTTACCTGTACAACCATGTCTTCCTCATCCACCTCACTGTTACCTGTACAACCATGTCTTCCTCATCCACCTCACTATCACCTGTACAGCTATGTCTTCCTGATCCATCTCACTGTCACCTGTCCAACCATGTCTTCCTCATCCACCTCACTGTTACCTGTACAACCATGTCTTCCTCATCCACCTCACTGTTACCTGTACAACCCACCTCACTGTCACCTGTACAACCATGTCTTCCTCATCCACCTCACTGTTACCTGTACAACCCACCTCACTGTCACCTGTACATTCTTGTCTTCCTTATCCACCTCACTGTTACCTGTATAACCATGTCTTCCTCATCCACCTCACTATCATCTGTACAACCATGTCTTCCTCACCCACCTCACTGTCACGTGTACAGCCTTGTCTTCCTCATCCACCCTAGAACTTACAGGTGTGTGGAAGGGCGTACACTTACATTGCTCACGACTGTCTGTCTGTCTGTTTGTCTGTCTGTCTGTCTGTCTCTCTGTGTGTGCCTGTGTCTCTCTTCCAAACGTCTATTGCCTAACTACATACTAGAAATATTTATCACCAAACTGCACATTACACATAGAACTACTAAACTGCACACTAGAAACACGCATTGCCAAACTGAACACCAGAAACATGTATTGTCAAAATACACACTAGAAAGATGTATTGCTAAATTCCACAATGAAAACGTGTATTGGCAAACTTCACACTGGAAATATCCATTGCCAAACTACACACTAGAAACGTGCATTGAAAAATTACACTCTAGCAACATGTTTTGCCATACTATACATTAGAAAGGTGTATTGCCAAATTACACAATAGAAACGTGTACTGCCAAACTGCACACTACACATAGAACTGCTAAATCACACACTAGAAACATGCACTGCCAAACTTCACTATATAAATATGTATTACCGAACTACACAATAGAAACGTGTATTGGCAAACTACACACCAGATACATACATTGCCAAAAAACACACTAGAAACATTATTGCGAAATTACACTCTAGAAACGTATATTGCCAAACTACACATTAGAAAGGTGTATTGTCTAACTGCACTCTAAAAATATGTATTGGCAAACTAAACACTAGAAATATGTATTGGCAAACAACACACTAGAGGCATGTTTTGGCAACTACACACTTTTAATATATATTGGCAAATTACACACAAGAGGCATATTTTGGCAAACTGCACACCATAAGCTTATTGCTAAACTACACACTAGAAACATGTATTGGCAAACAACATACTAGAAACATTGGCAAACTACACACTAGAAACATGTATTGGCAAACTACACACTAGAAACATGTTATTGGCAAACTACACACAAGAAATGTGTATTGGCATATTACACACTAGAAACACGCACAGCCAAACTACACACTAGAAACATGTATTGGCTTACTACACACAAGAAACATGCACTGACAAACTACACACTAGAAACATGCACTGCCAAACTACACACTAGAAACATGTATTGGCTTACTACACACAAGAAACATGCACTGCCAAACTACACACTAGAAACATGCACTGCCAAACTACACACTAGAAACATGCATTGGCAAACTACACACTAGAAACATGAACTGACAAACTACACACTAAAAACACATATTGGCACACTACACACACTCACACCCATCCACCCACCCCGCACACCCATCCACACATACACCGGCACACACCCATACCCACACACACATACCCACACCCACACCAACCCCCCCCCCCCCCCCCCCCCCCCCCCCCCCACACACACACACTGGCTGTAGAGAAAACGGTTGAGGTTGGGTTGTGCTGAATGCAGAAGAAAAATCTCTACGCGGAATGCAAACGGGGGAATTTGCTTTCTCAAGGTGGGAGTGTGCGCGATGAAGAGGGAAGACAGCGTCAGCAATACATCGACTGGCTCTGTATGCAAACTGATGTTGATCATTATGTGGAACAGTGTTTGACAGAATATATTTGAGGATTATGCGCTCAAAGCATTTTATCACAGTTATTATGTGGAACAGTGTTTGACAGAATGTAATTGAGGATTAAGCGCTCAAAGCACTTTATCACAGTCATTATGTGGAACAGTGTTTGACGGAATGTAATTGAGGATTATGCGCTCAAAGCACTTTATCACAGTCATTATGTGGAACAGTTTGACAGAATGTAATTGGGGATTATGCGCTCAAAGCACTTTATCACAGTCATTATGTGGTACAGTGTTTGACGGAATGTAATTGAGGATTATGCGCTCAAAGCACTTTATCACAGTATGGTACGGGCAGTGGGGTTGCAGTCGTTCTGAGAGAAGGGTCTTTTGTTTTGTTTCGGGACAGGGTGAATGAAGTATTTCTTCCACACAGCAGGAACACAGCAGTCATTTAGAGACCATACTGCTGACCACACAGCAGGAACACAGCAGTCATTTAGAGACCATACTGCTGACCACACAGCAGGAACACAGCAGTCATTTAGAGACCATACTGCTGACCACACAACAGTCATTTAGAGACCATACTGCTGACCACACAGCAGTCATTTAGAGACCATATTGCTGACCACACAGCACTCATTTAGAGACCATATTGCTGACCACACAGCAGGAACACAGCAGCCATTTAGAGACCATACTGCTGACCACACAGCAGGAACACAGCGGTCATTTAGAGGCCATACTGCTGACCACACACCAGGAACACACTGGCAGCAGTCATTTAGAGACCATACTGCTGACCACCGGTAACACTGAGAATGACACATCTTCACAAGTCTTGCACTGACCTCGTCAGGACCAGTGATGCTTTACAGATACACGGACATGTCTTCACAAAGCACTGACCTCGTCAGGACCAGTGATACAAGCAGACACACGGACATGTCTTCACAAAGCACTGACCTCGTCAGGACCAGTGATACAAGCAGATACACGGACATGTCTTCACAAAGCACTGACCTCGTCAGGACCAGTGATATAAGCAGACACACGGACATGTCTTCACAAAGCACTGACCTCGTCAGGACCAGTGATACAAGCAGACACAGGCTGAGTGCCAGAGAGAGCCACAGAGCAGAAACTTTGAGGAACAGTGACCTGTTTTACCGTGCCGTTTGTGCTCCTTCACACTCAGCTGACAAACCTCAGTGGACGCTTTTTGCGTCTGCTCACCCCCACCCCACCCCTCCCTTCCAGACCCTTACCTGGTGCCACACACCTACCTCCCTCCCCCTCCATCCCCCAAGCCCGGCAATGCGGAAAGTACAGGTGAGGGGAGGTGGCGGGAAGAGCTGGAAAGGGCATTGTGCTGCTGTCGATTCTCCCTCCCTCCGTCACGCCCCGGTAAAAAGGCGGCCGTGCGTCTGTCTGAAAAGCAAAGTCACTGCCTGGCAGCACAGTGTGTGTGTGTGTGTGTGTGTGTGTGTGTGTGTGTGTGTGTGTGTTGGGGGGTTGGATGTGGGGGTGGGGGAGATGGGGGTGGGGGAGCGGCACAGTGTGGGGGTGGGGCCGAACAGTGTGGGGGGGCGGCGCTTTTGGCAACTGTGGATTGTTTGCTGCTTTCCTTCTGTCTGCCTCCCTCTTCACCCCCCCCCCCCCCTCCCCCATCACTCTCCCCTCTCCCCATGGATCTCTTTCCGCTCTATCGCTCACTCACTCTCCACCGCTTCTTTCTGTCTGTGTGTCTGTGTCTGTGTCTGTCTCTGTCTGCCGGTCTGTGTGTCTGTCTCTGTCTGCCAGTCTGTCTCTCTGTGTCTCTCTCTACACGTCTCTCTCTCTCTCCCTCTCTCTCTCTCCCTCTCTGTCTCTCACTTTCCCATCTCACTCCCTCTCTCTCTCCCTCCATCCATCCCTTCCCCCCTCTCTCTCCCTCTCATTTCCCATATCTCTCTCTCACTCACTTTCCCATCTCACTCCGATAGATGACTGAATACATAAACTGGACGGGGGGGGGAGGGGGGGGGGAGAGAGAAAGAGATAAAGGGCTGAAAACATAAACTGGACATGGGGGAAAAAGAAAGAGATAAAGGGTTGAATACATAAAACTGCTTTGTTGAAAGTAGTTAGTGACCTGTTACTGTTGATGAAGGTAAACTGTCTGTATTAACTTTGCTAGATCTGTCGGCTGCGTTTGACACAACAGACCACAGCATACTCCTTTCCAGACTTGAACATGTTTTTTGGATTCACTCAACAGTTCTGAGTTGGTTTTCTTCATACCTATCCAACCGCTTCCAGATTGTCTCTGTTAGTAACTTTAAGTGTGATCCAGCCCTGATCTCCTATGGTGTGCCACAAGGCTCTGTCCTGGGCCCCGTTCTGTTCGTTCTGTGCACTGCTCTTCTTTCTGATGTCATTTCTGGCCATTCTGTTCTTCACCACTCTTTTGCTGATGATACTCAGCTACAAAAGTCTGCAGAACAAAATCAAGTACATAGTCTGATTCTGTCAATGCAGGATTGTATTCTCGATGTTAAATCCTGGATGACTGCTTCCTGGACATTCAAAACTGGATGACTCGAAATAAGTTACAATTGAACGCGGACAAAACAGAAGCAATGATCATAGGAACTAAACAAAAACTGTCTTCCATCACAATTGACACAATCAAGCTTGGCAGTACATCCATCCCTCTTTCCACGTCAGTTAGGAACCTCGGTGTTGTCCTTGACAATACACTGTCCATGCTAAAATTTATCAGTCAGACATGTCAGTCCTGCTACTGTCAACTGCGGCGCATCAGTGCCGTCCGGAAATATCTGTCCACTGACGCAACATCTAGACTTGTCGTTTCTTTCATTCTCTCTCGCCTTGACTACTGTAACTCTCTATTGTCTGGTTTGCCTGCTTCATCCATTCAGTCCCTTCAGCGCATACAAAACTCTGCTGCCCGACTCGTCCTCAGAAAGAAAAGATCTGAGCACATCACTCCTCTTTTGCAACATCTCCACTGGCTCCCTGTCTCACACCGAATAAAGTACAAGATCAGCACTCTATGTTATAGATGCATTCACAAAACTGCCCCTTCCTATCTCTTCGGCTGCCTTCACCTCTACACTCCATCTCGCTCACTACGATCGGCTTCGGATCCACTCTGTAAACGCATACCCAGATTCAAACACTCGACTGTTGGCCGCCGTTCTTTCTCTGTCTCTGGACCTTGCGATTGGAATGAACTTCCTCTTTCGCTTCGCCAAGTCTCCACACTCAGCTCTTTCAAGTCTGGCCTTAAAACCCACCTCTTCCCAAAATAGCCTCCCTTGCCTGCCCTTCCTTGTCTTTAGTTTCTACAGTTTTAGAGTTATGCATGCGTGTGAATGACTGGTGCGAAAGCGCTTTGATTTGTCTCTGCACAAGATTCAGCGCTATATAAATACCATTATTATTATTATTCAACAAACTAACGTTGAATGATGACAAAACTGAAGCTATGATTATTTCCTCTGCAAGAATGTCCACATCTACTTCTTTTCCTGCCTCTGTCGTGGTTGGTGATGCCACAGTTCAGTTTCCTAAATCAGCAAGGAGCCTTGGAGTCATTCTTGACTCAAACCTCAACATGCATGCTCAGGTAGTAAATCTGATATGCATAGTCAATTGTGAACTTCGTCGCATCAACTCTATCCGTCAGTACCTTTCTGTTGAAACTACTAAAACTCTTATTTCTGCTTTTGTGCTGTCACGAATTGACTGCTGTAATTCTCTTCTCATAGGCTGTCCACATAATATTCTTCAGCGAATTCAAAAACTTCAAAACAATGCTGCCCGTCTGACTCTCAGAGTCCCACGTACTGATCACATTTCTCCTCACCTCCGCACTCTACATTGGCTCCCCATTGAAGCGAGACTTAAATACAAAGTTGCGTGTCTCTGCTGTTCTGCTTTCCACTCCGCAGGACCTACTTATCTTTCTGACCTTACCAGTGTTTACACTCCCACAAGAAATCTCCGCTCTTCCTCTGACGGTTACCTTTTGAAACTTCCTCGCGCCAATACAAGAACCTATGGTGAACGTTCTTTCTTCTTTGCTGCTCCTCACAACCTTCCTTATCATATCTGTGCATCTGATTCTATTTCTGCTTTTCGCTCATCACTAAAGACTCATCTTTTTAAAACCTGTCTATAAGTACTCTCAGCTTCCTTTTCTCCAACACCACCCTTGTCAGCTCACTTTGGATGTATGTAGAGTGGGAAAGGGAGAGTGTGAGTGGGGGAGGGGGGGTTGGGGGGGTGGGGGCTTTGAGAAAGAGTGGCCATGAATATTTTATGTTACTTGTAATATTTTTCTTTCATGTAAAGCGCCCCGAGCTCTTAGTGAGAAGGGCGCTATATAAATGTACAGTATTATTATCATTATTATAGATAAGGGGCTGAATATATAAACTGGACACTGAGGGGAGGGGGAGGGGAGAAAGAGATAAAGGACTGAATTCATAAACTGGACAGGGGGTGGGAAAGGAAATAGATGGTTCATCAAATACCGAGTGAACTAGTGGCATCAGTAAAACACCAGCAGGAGTTTATGAACATTGTCGGAGGGGCTTGTGTGTGTGTGTGTGTGTGTGTGTGTGTGTGTGTGTCCAGCAGGAAATTTCCAGTCTCACAAAATAGATCCTACAGTCAGTAGGACATGCACAAAGCATATTCACACACACACACACACACACACACACACACACACACACATACACACACAGGCACACACACACACATCATAACCCCCCGCCCCACGCCCCCTACACACACATATAGGCACACTCATACACACACAGGCACACACACACACACACACACACACACACACATATATATATATATATATATATATATATATATACGCACACACAGACGCTCACGCTCAAGCAGTGGTGTTTATGGCCATAATGACAAGGTCTGGCAAAGTCTCACCCTCCGGCAATTAGCTGAGGCAAGTGGTGAGGCGCTGTGCTGAAGTACTTGGCACAAGTGTTACCACCTTCCCTCCCTTGTCCCCCCCCCCCCCCCCCGCACCCCCCTCCAACCAAGTACAATGACAGGGACTTGTATTATAAACCTCTATCTCAGTGTGGAGAGCCAGTGACCTGTATGTAAACCTGTATCTCAGTGTGGAGAGCCAGTGACCTGTATTGTAAACCTGTATCTCAGTGTGGAGAACCAGTGACCTGTATTGTAAACCTGTATCTCAGTGTGGAGAGCCAGTGACCTGTATTGTAAACCTGTATCTCAGTGTGGAGAACCAGTGACCTGTATTGTAAACCTCTATCTCAGTGTGGGGAACCATTGACCTGTATTGTAAACCTGTATCTCAGTGTGGAGAACCAGTGACCTGTATTGTAAACCTGTATCTCAGTGTGGAGAACCAGTGACCTGTATTGTAAACCTGTATCTCAGTGTGGGGAACCATTGACCTGTACTGTAAACCTCTATCTCAGTGTGGAGAACCAGTGACCTGTATTGTAAACCTGTATCTCAGTGTGGAGAACCAGTGACCTGTATTGTAAACCTCTATCTCAGTGTGGAGAACCATTGACCTGTATCATAAACCTCTATCTCAGTGTGGAGAACCAGTGACCTGTATTGTAAACCTGTATCTCAGTGTGGAGAACCAGTGACCTGTATTGTAAACCTGTATCTCAGTGTGGAGAGCCAGTGACCTGTATTGTAAACCTCTATCTCAGTGTGGAGAACCAGTGACCTGTATTGTAAACCTGTATCTCAGTGTGGAGAGCCAGTGACCTGTATTGTAAACCTGTATCTCAGTGTGGAGAACCAGTGACCTGTATTGTAAACCTGTATCTCAGTGTGGAGAGCCAGTGACCTGTTTTGTAAACCTGTATCTCAGTGTGGAGAACCAGCGACTTGTATTGTAAACCTCTATCTCAGTGTGGGGAACCATTGACCTGTATTGTAAACCTGTATCTCAGTGTGGGGAACCATTGACATGTATTGTAAACCTGTATCTCAGTGTGGAGAACCAGTGACATGTATTGTAAACCTGTATCTCAGTGTGGGGAACCATTGACCTGTACTGTAAACCTCTATCTCAGTGTGGAGAACCAGTGACCTGTACTGTAAACCTCTATCTCAGTGTGGAGAACCAGTGACCTGTACTGTAAACCTCTATCTCAGTGTGGAGAACCATTGACGGGGTGGTGGTGGAGAGGTGGTGGTGGTGGAAGGGTTTGTGGTGGTGGTGGTGGTGGTGGTGGAGGGCTGGTGGTGGTGTGTGGAGTGGTGGTGGTGGTGGAAGGGTTTGTGGTGGTGGTGGTGGTGGTGGTGGAGGGCTGGTGGTGGTGTGTGGAGTGGTGGTGGTGGTGGAGGGGTGCTGGTGGTGTGTGGAGGGGTGCTGGTGGTGGTGTGTGACGTCACTGGCACAGCCTGGACCTCATGCCTGGCAGAATGGAAGTGATGACGTCACTGCCTGGCCCTAGCTGTGCCACGTGTGTTTACATCGTCATCCCGCACCACCACCGCCATCCCCTTTTTGATATTTTGCACCAAACCTTTGACCCCCCCCCCCCACTCCCCCCTCCCCACCTCCTCTCTTTGAGGGAGTTAACGATAAACAGGAGGGAGCAGCCGGCGTGATTCCCCCTGATTGGGTGTGTGAAAGCGATCCACACAGGTGGCGCTCACGTCAAGGCCGCCCTGCTAGCCCTGCTGCTGTGCCCTCCCTCCACTCTCTCCTGTGCTCCCACAGACATTACAGACCCGGAGCCAGGGAACATGCTGCTGCA